>NW_010301560.1:50196-128438 GCF_000700745.2 Antrostomus carolinensis
TGAAGTATTACTTTTTTCACACTTACTGGCTGATAAATGAGGGTTATTTTACCAGAAGTAGCTCAGTTCACTGTGCTAATGTTACACACACCCTTGGGATGATTCCTGCTCTGCAGCCATGGAATGCTGAAAGAGGCCAGCGAGGAGCTGGGGAGCTGCACAGCCTCCTGAAAGGGCAGCTCAGAGCGCTTTTCCTGGCACGATCGTGATGGTCAGGCTGGGCAGCATCTTCTGCTGGACCTTAGAAGAAGATCCTAACACTCTTTACAACAGGCACCAGACAGAGGCAGTCTTCTTTGGAACAAGAGGAATAACTACCTGACTAACTCCACAGGCCCACACCGAACCTTGGCCATTTTGGGTTTTGGTTAAGGTAATTTATGACACCACCAACTTAAAAATAAATTAAAATAAAAATAAAAATTAAAATAAAAATTAAAATTAAAATTAAAGTTAAAAGTAAAATTAAAATTAAAATTAAAATTAAAATTCTATAGCCAAGCAATTTGCTATTTACTGAGCAGGCCCAATTGCTTGTTGAAATGCTTGCAATCTCTGCCATGCTGACCTCCTCACTAGAAAGGTTAAATCCATTCTTTCTGAATCAGGAAGTTAACCACCTCCAAGCACTGAATGCTCAGTCCTCTTCTCTCAGCTATCCAGTGTTCTCACAGCACTGCTGCAGTGTTAGTTTCGGATCAGTTGCCGTTCACTTACAATATGCTGACTGCAGAGTAACTACCTCTTTATGAATTTTCAGTGTATTAGCACTTAGAATAGATGAAGAAAAGATTCTTGACTTGTTCATGTTCTCAGCTGGATTCTGCTAAACTGAAAGAAAAAATTCCACTTGTTTCAAGCATAGCAGAGTGCATCCCTGCTTCAAAAAGTTTTCCTCACAGTGATTAGCACACATCACTGGGGTTTAACCTGTGCATTTGTACACATACAAGCACCCACACCCACTCACTCCCAGCTGCCTGGAAGCTCTCAGTAAAAGATCTGTTTTCCGTTATGGTATCTAGGCCATAATTTACAGCTCTGAGGTGTTTCATTTCTTGACAGATGCAGTCTATAATTAGCCATAGCGGGACTCTGGGTTAAAAGGGAGGAAGCAATAGCAGCGTCTACTTTTAAAGGCATAACAGAGGGACATATACATCAATAAGCCATGCCATTCAGGCTGAGTAACCCCAGAATCACTTCACAGAAAGAAAGCTGTAGAGTTTTCTGTCTCACCATATGCTTGATAGTTTTCTTATTTCAACAGGTCTCGAATAATACTGTCAGAGAAGTGCTGATATTGTGGGCACAGTCATAGGGCAAACGTACCAGGTGGCACCTCACTACAAAAAAACTGAAGCAGTTTACTCTGTCTGACAATTTGGTGTTTAGTTTGCACTGTTTTGTCTCAGAGAAGCCTTCTGCACTATGGGCAGGGGCTGCCTGGGTTGCTCCCTCCCCACAGTGGCAGTGCTTTATTCTAGCACCCTCACCATGCTTTGGAGGACCTTGACCCTATTGCACAGAAGCATTAACATGGGCTTTCCTGCAACTAGCAGACTAGGAATAAATTTGCTCACTGCTCCCTGAACAAAAATCTCCACATATTACATAGTTACTCTGATAAAAAAAGTTCAAATTCAACATTCAAGTAGAAAATATCTACCCTGTTAAAGGTTTCAACTTTAACATTCAAGTAGCAAAAAGCTGTTTAAGACCATTGAGAAGTAACCTCAGAACAGCCCCCAGGGAAAAGAAAGAGTTAAGAACATTACAGCCCATCCCTTAGACTAGAGCTTTTTCAAATTTCCTGGCTCACTTTGCACAAATTACTGCAACTTTCCGTTCCTCAGCTTCTTCACCTGTAAAGTGGAGTAAATAAAGCTCCCGAGCGCTCTGACAGCAAGGTTAGAATAGCTCCTTGTGACCAGCAGCTGTGACACTGCCTTTTGCCTGGAAGGAACAACTTAGTCCTGTGACAGCGACTGTCCAGGACAGCCCCTCACACTGTACACAGACAACACTGATTACGGGGGAGGACAGCTTATCCAGTGGTTCCTACTGTCTATGTCCATCTCACATAGTTTTCATTCTCAGTGTACAGGATTGTCCTGTTAATAAATAATAGGTAGAGAACAATTAATTCTCTGTAGAGAATGAATCTACAGACAGTTAGTTTCCACCTACAAGGGAAGACCGAACGGTTTATACAGCTACTGATTTCACACGGTTCCATCAGTGTGAAGAAGGCTGATGTGTGGCTGGTGCAGGACACAGTGACCTGGCCCCTCACACCCCAAGTCACAGAGCTTTGCAGAGGGAGCTCATCCCTGTGTTAGGCTACTCTGGTCTTTCCTGAAGCTCTGAAGCCTCTTGATGAAGAAAAGAGCAAGGCAGCGTGTTTTGAAAAAGCGAAGGGGCTACCTTACCTTCTCCGACTGTTAACGGCGATGCACACTGCCAGGATCAACGCAAGCGCCACCAGAGCGGCAACTACGATCAGCCACTCTGCGGGGAGAGTTGAGGGAGGGGAGGAGAACGTGGTTAACACACCTCAGGTCGCTCTGCAGGACCTCAAGAACACAAGAAGCTCTTTTCCATAAACTGTCAGGGTTCTTTCCTGGCTTGCAGGAACGTTTCCTCGCTTTACAAAGTGTCTCTGTGCAAATCGAATACATTTTAATTGTTCAGCTCTATGCAGACAGAAGGCCCCATCACTGTCAGCACCCAGAAGCACTCACTGTGGGCACAAGTGAAAAGGAGTTCTGTCACCCCAGGAGCAAAAGAAAAGGCTTAGCAATGATGCACCTGCAATCCCAGGCACAAAAGCCGTATGACTTTCAGGTAGAGTGAAATGTTCATTTTTCCAATTAAAATGAGGAATGTTCCATTTGCTCTTAACATTTTTAGTAAAGGAAATTTCACAACCTCACAGCAGCCAATTCTTTATGCGGTACTACCACTACAGACAGAGATCCTCACCTAAGAGTTAACTCTGTTATTTTGTTTGTTTGAAACAAGTCTCCCTAATTTAACAGGTCTCCTATGTTTCTTTTGGAAAAAAATTACTTATTCTAATTAGTCAATTATTATTACTCCATGGTGAAAAACTGATAAGCATTGTTTTTGTAGCGTCCTCTTCTCATATCTCCCTTCAGTTTTCTCTGAAAATGATGAGTTCTTCAAAGGTTACCTTTCCAAAATGGTCTTTGTGCTCTTCTCTCTGTTTTTTTCTGTGTGATTAAGGCAATGCCTTGAATTGAACACAGAGCTTCAGTTCTGCACTTGCTAGTTCTCACTAGAGTGGGATAGTTACTTGCTCTGCTTTAAAAATTACTTTGCTGTTAATATGTCCCAGA
The DNA here is from genome assembly GCF_000700745.2 of Antrostomus carolinensis. Classification (NCBI taxonomy): domain Eukaryota; kingdom Metazoa; phylum Chordata; class Aves; order Caprimulgiformes; family Caprimulgidae; genus Antrostomus; species Antrostomus carolinensis. The sequence goes on from NW_010301560.1 coordinate 53,559, forward strand.
ATATATTTGCATTCTTTTGCAATTGTATCAAGGCATTGGCTTCTTTCTATTCCAGTTTAACCTGCAAGCCTTATTCTGCAACACTTGTCTCAGCTACTATTTTCACCAATCATTCTCAGGGATATGAACCTTTGCAGAGAGCTTTACCCAATTTTTCCTAATTTCACATCAGTTTATAAAGGTTGATCTTAGTCCCATTCTTCAAATGCAGTATTTCTTTCATCTTGATACTGCTGGAAGATTATGAGAGTTCCCATCTGCTCCATTTCTCAGACTGTGGTGAAAATGCTGAATGATTACCTGATTCAGAACAAAGCCTGAGCAACTGCACCCGACCTACATGTTCATCTCTCACTTCAGTTCATTAATATGCAATTCTGTGCTTGAATCGTTAAAACATATGACTTCAAAACCCACCTGGTACCGGGGCCGACCTTGGCTGTGAAGCTATTTTTGTTGTTGTGGTCTCTCCAGGGAACGTCGTGGATTCACCGTGTCCCACGTGTGGTCCTTGATTGCCGTATACGCTGGGGGTCGATCCTAAAGGACAAACTATCTGTCAGGCCAAATATGCTGAGTAAACATTTAACAGCGAGGTACAAAGACTACGACTTTTACAATTAAAAAGCCATATTCTGGAAAGTTCATGCTGAGGTCACTAAAAAGTATTTATACTGAAAACTATTAATTACAGAGACCCTAATCATCTGAACTATGGCTAATTTTAGTATTTTGAATAACAAAACTCATGGGTTTCCCCTCTTGTTTCTCTCATATGTTTCAGGTTTCATTATGCTATACTTTCGTGAACCAAAATACAATTATAATTGCCTAGAAATTTTCTGGAGAAAAATGTAGTCATGTGAATTTTGTCAACTTTTTGAAGAGGTTTCTTTCACACAAGTCAAACACCTTGTCTGTTCCATGGGGAGAAGAGAGTGAGAAAAGAAGTGAGAGAGAAAAAAGAACGTAATTTTTTTCTTTAAAATTAAAATTACCAATATGGAGAAATTTTGAAACTTTTCATTTACTCCTACACAGGATAAAACTGAATTTCTAAAACTCTAATGCTTTCATAAAATAGATTATTTCTCTGAGTGGTTTTAAATTTGATAGCTATGTCTACAGTGAGACTTTAAAAATTCAAAATATTTTTCCTAATAGAAAAAATGTTTTCTGTAAACTTAGAGGGGAATCTTCTTGTCCTTTTTAATAAGTTGTGTAATAATTTGGTTCTAAGATGGCATTAGATCTAAAATCAAAATGCATGCTTCCAGTCTCCAGTATTTGCTATGCTGGCCATACTGCTTGAACTTTTATGCAACTACATTTCTGGCCCATGCTGTTACCATATGGGTATCCCAAGCCTACAATTATCAGCAGACTTAGATATAATGATTTCATTTGGGACTACTACTTCATTATCACTACAAAAAAAAAATATTACAGATCTCAACCTCTCTGAATTCTTGCAGACTCTCACAGAGCAAACTAAGCACTTACTCTAATCAGCTCTAAAGTTATTTTCTTTAACACGCACTGCAACTCATTTCTAGCCAGCCCTTCTGATCTCATTTCCCAATAGCAGCTGGCAAATACAAAATGGAGAAGCACATTTTTTCCCCTCTGTTAAACTTAATCAACAAGTAGCTCATGAATCTTCCAGATGTTTTCATTATTTTTGTTAACACGAAACTCAGTGGCTGGGGAGTTGTTTTGTGTTCTCTCACCACAAAGAACAGATTCAGCACTAATTCAGCAGCTTTGGGTCCTGGTCTTGCTTCCAAGAAAGGTGACCAAGAGGAACATACTCACTTGCCTAACCCACATCTCAGCAGGGTTTTTTTTAAGGCTCTTTTTATCATCCTTGAGCAATGCCAGAGCTTTTCTACCACAAAGCCATTAGTGTGATGTCAGGTCACAGCTTAAATGTTGTTGTAGCAAATGAAAGGAAGTGGAACAGTACCTCAAGCCATTCATTTGTCCAGAGAAAGCCTTTAACTAGACTTTGCCAACACATTCCCAAATCTTTTCCATTCCCTTACAGCTATATGGGGCAATGTAACAAATTAATGAATCCTTCAATAAATAAACTTTTTGATGATGATGATGATGATGATAGTGTCCTAGTAATTCCCTTGCATTGTGTTTTGAAAAAGCACCAAGAGAAGTTAAATGAAAAAAGGAAAAGTTTGGGGAATATGGCCTTATGAGCCTTTGCCAGGGCACTTACAATGCAAAGATTTGCTGCAGACATTCACCTTGAAATGGGCTGCCAACCAGTTCTCACAGGTTTGATGTGCTCAAAACACAAAGCTAGCAAACACTATTTCATAGTGTGTAATGAAATTAAGGAGGCAGCTTGGATTAATTAAGTGAAAAAGTCAAGAAATTAGACTGCTGTAGTAGGAAACCATTATTAAAAATAGATTTATCTTTCCAATAAAATTCTATCAAATACATATTTTGCATTTATATTGCTGTGCCCATGTCAAAATACTGTAACACAGGTAATTCTGATAGGTTGATTTTACTGGGTTTATACAAAATTCTGAAGGAAAAAAAAAGGGAGGCCAAATTCTATCTGACAATGTATGAATTAACATTAATTAATTAATAACAGAATTATCTTTAAAGCTTTTACTGTATAATGCTATAAAAATATAGGTACATAATCTTGCTTCTGTGCAAAGAATGTCCACAGGGCATTGGCCAAGTTCTACCCTGGGGTGGTTCCACTAACGTCCAAGAAAGTGCATGAAAATAGTACTTGGATTAACACGCATGAGAAGTATCATTTGGAAAAAAAAATCCTGTTAGGATGATTATTTGTATGGAAACTGCATTTGGGAATAAGGAAAAGTCCCTTAATTTCCCGTACTATTAGCATGTGACCACACACACAAAAAATAGGAAGGTTATATGTAGTGTAACAAGTAAACACTGTTACTGTTAACTGCACTAATTCCATCAGAAGAATAACCCTTAAAGAAAAACAAGTTATTAACAGATGAAGTGTCAGCTACAGCCCAGTGACACAGTTATAATTAATCACTGGCAAGAGACCAACAGCAAATACAGCTACAAAGAAAGGTTTCGTGGAGAATTACCTTTCTTTTAACATCTGTTCCATCAATGTAGAGGGAATATGGGTGGGGGAAACAGGGACAGTTAAATGCTACGTAGCCAACGTTTGTGCCCAGCGAAAGAGAAGGACAAAGTGCTGCCACGGATGTATGGGCCCGAGGAAAGAGTGCACCACACCCAGATAGCAGAATACTGTACGGAACGGTTGTTTGCAAACCACTGGCTTTAGCCTCTGCTTTGCACAGGAAGAGATTCCCTTAAACAATGTCTTATAAGCAGGTTACAAAAGATAATAAAAACCATAAAGGAAGTCATAACACGACAATAATTTATAATGATGGTTAGTACACATGATTTTGGACAATTGCCATTGTCCAAAACAATAACTGACTGACAGATCAGTGAAAATGTTCATAATCTGTAGTTCTTACTAGTAGGAAGAGGGCTCGGCAATTGGTTAAGACGATCTTCAATGTCTGGAAAAACTCCAGGTATCCAACTGACATGGGAAGCATCCGTGGTGTTTGCTTGTTCACTGTCCCCTCCAGGTGGAGTGCCCGGTGCCCGTGGCTCCTCGGTCGCCTTCTCTCGGTTACCATCATCCACAGACTGTGTGACTGCCATGACGACGGCGTGATCAGCTTTAAAAGCCAGCACCCACAAAACCACTACCCACACTATTCACCTCTTTCCTGCACCACAGCAAGCCAGAAAGCACGTCCATCTTCCTCATTCAAAGCACAGAAGGACTGAAGACATGAAGGCCTCCCCTTCTTTCACACTGTCACTGGCTTCTAGGAGACCCTTACGCATCACAAACATGCTCACCACGTTGGGGGGAGATGTTGGACACCTATAGAGTTCCCAGTGACATATGAAGAGGGAAGACCTTCAGAAGAGACTACAGCAGCAACAACCTGACCCTGAACAACTCCTGACTTGGCAGCAAGTGGCCATACTGCAGCCAGACCTGTGGTGGTCTTGCCTGGCAGTCCACCAGTGAGGAGGAGGAGTAAGGAACTGAAGGCAGAATTTATGGGATGTAATTCTTCTATGATTGCCCTGTCCTCACCACCAGGACAGCACTCCCCAGTTATGGTGCTGCTGCTGAGTCACAGGAGCGAGACATCTGATTAACCCACCACAGCACCACCAACACACCAATCACGGTGCCATGCACTTCAAGCCTGATCACACTGGGGTGCAAGAAAGGAAGATGAGGCTGGGGATTCAGCATCACCAAAGTGTTTGTCTTGCAGAACAGTCAGGAGGCCACCCAGAAACATGCTTTAGCAAAGGACAGAAGCCACCAACTGTACCAGCAAGGAGTCCCTTATGCCTTGGCCAGAAGGTGATTCTATCAACAGCACAGATCCCACCACCGCTTTTTGCACTGCAAGTCCACACCGAAAATGTAGAACCCCAAAATGAGAAAGACAGGGAAAGGAGTCAATTTCAGAAGAAATAATGTCTCATTTCGCACCAGGCATGAGAAATGAGTAGGATCCATTATTCTTACTGGTACCCGTCAGAGGAGAGTCATCACCAGCGTTGTTGTCACTAGCTGTGGTCCTGTGGAGGACCTCACCCCCAGCAGCATCTGTGGGATGCGTGATGCCTTCAGCGCTCTGTCCTGCTTCATTATCTGAAGGCAGAGGTTGCCGAGTTGGGTCTTCATGGTGGGCACCATCAGGAGAGGCAACAGCTGTGACCACGATGATTTGATCAGCTGTGAATATAATGTGTGCACTGCTGTGCCCCTCCCATTCCCACCACATTCAAGTCTCCTGTTCACTTCAAACCACTGCCACCCATTTCTCACAAAAGGGGAAAAGAAGGGAGACCTTCTGTCCTCCCATACGTCACCAGTGCTCCCTCAATGTATTGATCAGACATTTTCATTTGTGATTCTCATCCACTTTTTTACTTAACCCAAAAGACTGCCAAGGACAGCGGACACAGGGACAGGTCACAGAGACAGCTGTCAGGAGAATTCCCTGACCCGCGTCTCAGGCTGCCCACAGATCCTCAGCTCCTGGGACACTGCCAAGTGCTGCCACAGTGTGTTTGACATTACAGATGTCAGGGCTGACTGTAAAGAACCCTTTCTAGAGGCACTGGTTCTCCTTTGTTGCTCAAGACTATGAGTGGTGACAAGTGACAGAAAATGGCTATAATTTGGTGTTCTGTTCATGGTAGTCATAAGACTAGCTTTCCTCCCGGAACCAGCTTCAAATTTTGTCATGACTGAAGGATTTTACCTCTTAGAATCAGCTTGTGGTGTGGCGTTTACTGAACCCGCCACCCACACTGTTCTCTTCCTGATATGCAGAGTAGACTTTCTGGTTTTTATTCTAATTGGATTATAAAGAAGAAAAGGAAACAGGCTTTTCTGTTTATTTTCATTGTCACCAGCTTTCCAGCTTCATATCCTAAGGTATCCTGCTTTTTCAGAACAGCCGGCTAATGCTGTATGATGGCAGGAGCAATGAGACAGAAGAGATACCATCAGAGGAACACACAGCAACCGTAAAGGAAATTAATTGGTTGTCACAAAATCAGAAATCAGTTCTGAGCACTGTCTGTTTAAGAAAGGATTAAAGTTACCTTTCCTCTTATTTCAGGAATAAGTCATGTGTTTCTCATATCACATTTTTAGAACGTTACTTTGATGGTATAAATGGCACGTGCTATGTAAGACTGTATCATGACATTGTGTCATGCCAGTTTTGTAAATTCTTTTTTCTCATCATTCTACAAACTAGAGTGACAAATGTTTCAATAAAATCTATGAAAAGAACACTCCTTCCCCAGATGAATATTCACAAATTAAAAGCATTAGCCTGTTGATGCACAAATGTACAGAAGTACGATTTCAACTTGATCGTAAAGAGAGTGCGGCAACACCAAATAACATAACCTATAGAATCATAGAATTGTTTTGGTTGGAAAAGACCTTTAAGATCATCAAGTCCAACCGTAAACCTCACACTGCCGAGTCCACCACTAAACCATGTCCCTAAGCACCATGTCTACATGCTACATGTCTTTTAAATACCTCCAGGGATGGGGACTCCATCACTGCCCTGGGCAGCCTGTTCCAGTGCTTGACAATTCTTTTGGTGAAGAAACGTTTCTTCACATCCCATCTCAACTGCCCCTGGCACAACTTGAGGCCATTTCCTCTTGTCCTGTCGCTTGTTCCTCGGTTGAACAGACCCACCCCCCCCTCTCTCCACCCTCCTCCAAGGGACTTGGACAGAGCCAGAAGGTCTCCCCTCAGCCTCCTTTTCTCCAGGCTCAACAACCCCAGTTCCCTCAGCCACTCCCTGTAACATAATGAGCTGGACACAATTCCACATTCATCTTCACTAAGGAACATAAAGCACTAAAAGTGGTGTTGGTAAGTGAAAAATAAATGTTTTCTACAGAGGTGAAATTGAAATCTTCCATCTCACCACCACCCAGGCAGAGCACAGAGAAAACTAATCACTCTATATAATTGTCTTAAAGAGATCAGAAAGTTACTCCTCTCTACACGTTCATGCAATATCTTTCCAAGACAGGCAATCTGAGAGACAGAAGTGATGAAATACACATAATTGACATTATTACTAGTACCTGTAGTGGAAGACTCTTTTTCGTGATTATTCTCTCTGGAAGGAATAATTCTATCCGTTAGAGCAGGTTGTGTGGCATAATCCTCTCCCTTGTCCCAGTCTGGATACACCAATGGGTCTTGGGTTGAGTTGTTCTGTTTGGCCCCATGGTTGGAGGCCATAGCTGTTATAATGATGGTGAAGCAATTATGAACTCAGTATATAAAGATCCATTTCTCATATCATTCTCCTCTTCGGTTCTTGTCTCTATGACAGGCCTTGCTCACATGTCTACTACATTTAATGGCAAAGAGAAGTAAAGCAGATTTGCTTCTCATTGTGTTTCATGTTTAGAAACGCTGCCTACAGTCACCAATGGGACTGACTCCTTCCTCAAACCAAGCATATGCTTTTCAGAATCAAGATATCTCATTGTTTTTCAAAAGCATTTCCCCAAATCATGCTGTTGACTTTGTACTGATTGAATATCAAAGCAATATCCACTGATGCAGAACTAAGAACAGAAAAGGCAGAAACAACCACAAGAATATGACCCATCAGTAAGATTTTGATCACTGAATTTGAGTGTATTGACTATATCTACTTTTTCTGCCTCAAAATTTTAATAGTTGCAGTATCTCCAGGAAAACAGACAAGGAAGTCTGACAGAGGGGAAAGCTAGCACATGCTGCAGATTTGTGAATGGTGCACACAATAAATAAGACAGCAATCAACTGCAGAATATTTGATATTGCAGCTATTTAGAAAAATGTTACATTGCCCACATCAGTCAATCTGTAGCTTTCACTAGACAGTCACAGTAAAAGGGTACCCAAATCTTCTAAGTCGCATAACTCTCCTTAACCTCCTGCCACCCAACCAAAAGAACCTGAGAAAATTGCCACAGCATGTCAAAAATTAAGTTGCGACTCAGCCCAACTACATTGCTATAGCAGCACAGTACAGTATAGCACAGCACTCATACATCAGTAGTACGTTGTACTGCATCCCCAGGTTTTGAAAGGATGATGAAGAAACACCTGAGGCTGACATCTTAGAGGAATGTGGGCTTAGGGACTGCTGAAGCAGTCAGCTACACAAAGCCTTTGCTAATAAGACTACACTTAGTTGAAGGAACAGCTCCACATTACACAGCATCTCCAGTAACGCTTGTGAGATGCTTGTCTTCAGCGGCCTGTACTTGACAGTGTGCACGAGGAGGTGATGACCGTGTCAGTCACTGTTGGCAGCGCTCAGTACTGTGCATGAGTCACTAACTAGGAAACTTGGTGCACTCACAGGAACAGAAACTAATACATGTCAATTTTCAGTTATGAGCTTTACAGCATCACTTGATCTTTTCTGTTCCAATTGCTTCAACCGACAGAAGAGAGCAGCCTCTCTTTCATTCTACACTATGCTTTGCTTTCTTCCCTTCATCACCAGCATCATCTTGCCATAGTCCAACAGTGGGGTGAGTAGATATTTTAGAGAAAAATTTGTAGATATAATTGTCATATTAACAAAAACTGAAAAACCAACCTCTGGTCCAATAATGACTTGCAGCAGGGGAGTGAACACAGCTCCCAAATACGTGAAAAATACCACAGACTTTATTTCTCTATTGAAACCTTCACTGTTTCCTACAGCTACAACCCTGGCAGACAGCCTGTTAAAACCTTGTGACTGCACGACACAGAACACAAAACATAGGAGGCAGTTACAGAATTGATCTACTAGAGGTCTCAACGTGCAGTCCAAATAGAAGAGAAAACAAACGTACAGGAACAGGTCTGAAGAAGAGAGTAATTTTTAAAAAATATAATATAACATGAGAATTGCTCAGGTTTATTCATAGAACCTCTGTTATGGCCTCAGAGTACAAAAATGTCAGTAAAAAAAAAAAGCCTAAAAATAAACCTTTAGTAAGACCTGGTAATTTACTAAAATGTGACCTGTAATATTACCTGTATGAAAAGATTCCTTTTCAGTAGCATTTTCATTTGCAACGGTAAATCCGTGTTGTTCAGTACTCCCAGTGGTATTTGCAGGGTTTTGTTCTTGACTGGTCCATCCGGAATGAACACTGTGTAATAGTGGATGTTGGGTTGGTCCTTGATGTTTTTCATTTTCACTTGTAACTAGTGCTGATAAGATGATGATTGAATCAATAATGATCAAAATACCCAAGACCATCATATTAGTCTCATCTTCATGGTCTACACAACAAAGGTGCTTGGCTTTTGTGGTTTGCTTTTTTCTTTTCATTGTTGCATTTGATGTGAAATGAAAGATGAAAGAAGAGAGTCCCTTGGAAACCCTATGTCACAAAACCATCACCAGGATCAGAAGAAGACTGAAGGGTGCTGGAAAGTATCCCAATGACCAATGGCAGAGAAAAGCCACAGGAGAAGCAGTGGAAGTACACAGAGAAACAACAGCTTGTGTCTCTAGTTCATATTTACTTATACAAACTGAACTGTTGAGCCTGTGTATTCTGGGTTTTTAGAAGTGAAAAAAATGATGAACTTTCTCTTTCAAGTTGATATCTCAATTACACAGTTACAAGGCTGGCTCCAAGGAAATTTTAATTTCTTCTGGGACTGGATGAATGAAATAAGTAGGTTCATATATTCAAAGTTGGAAAGCATATTTGTTTTGAAATCAGTACTAATTAAAGCTCTCGCTGATAAAATAAATTCATTGCTCACTCTTTAATTTGCTGTTGTTTACATAGCAGAAGATGCAGTCAGAAATTACGTGAAGTACCACCACCATAAGAGATTTTCTAATGAACTTAGAAAAGATATACCAGGAAAAAAAGAATACCTATAACACGAAGATGAGCACTGAACTCAGTTTGAAATATATTTGCCTTAGGCATCAAATATTTCCAAGAATGATATATTAAAGGTAAAGCAAAGGTCCTTAATCAGAGCATGCAAAGAGTGAGCTGGACCTGTTACATATGCTGTAAGTCACCAGCTAGAGAAACCTACGCTATTTCCCAAAAAGAGCAAAACTGGAGGAATATTTATCTTCACATTCAGGCAATGAAATGTTCATAAAGAGGGCACTTATGCAAATGTAATTCATTATTTTTGTTATTAAACCCAATACATAAAGATTATCTTGGAAAAAAAACAAAAAACAAAAACCAGTTAAAATTAACTAATGTATGAATACAACTGATTTAACAATACTTCAGAACTAAAAGAAAGTTACCACAGAAATTATTTCTGGGTGATTACAGCACCTGTTCTGATGCCAATTGTTTAAACTTTCACTGTTCAAAACAACCTCAGAACCAGAAAGACAGGTATCTAGCTACTGGAGGCAGATCCTATCAATCCAAAGAACTACCACAGGATGCAGAAAATGCCTGTTTTTGCAGAAGGATAAGGAGGCTTTCCACAAGTCCCAGTGAAATGTGTTTCTTTTCAGTACAGTCTAGTTTTATGCAACTCAAGGCTGGCCCCCAACCCAGCTGTACATAGCTGTGCCTCCAGCTATTGAGTTTTGCATCTCTCCTTCAAAGGGCAAAGCTGTGCATTACAGCCAAAACGTCCTAAAAACAAAGCTCATATCCAGCTATACATTTTTTTTTAAAATAACTGGAAAATATTTAGGTACACAGCAAAAATAGCTGGAGAATGCACTCCATAAGCATTTGCCTACAGAGGTTTTAGGCTTGAAGAATATGAGCACGCTGTCAGTATCTCAGTTGGCTACTGGCACTAACAGCGGCAGCATAATGTTCACATTCATCTGGAGGTCATATATTATCCTTTGTCAGACAATTTCATGTATTTGAATTACTAGGTCCCTTTTTTGTCTTTTGTCTTCAGATTTTACAATAGAAATTTTGAAGTGAGAAAAGGGAATTTTTTTTTCTCACCAAGGTGGGTGACCAAATGTTCCAGTCTGCTCAGTTTTATTGCACTACTGGCAGTGCAAGTTTAAAAATCTCAGAGACGTGAGGAGAAGTGGTAAGTAATAAGGATTATATGACAAAGATAGACTTGGAATGGCAGATGAATGTTATAGATACCACCTCTGAGGCCTCTGGTACAAATAATAAAGGTATTCTACTGAACTGAGGCCAATGGTGTGGGAATTACAACCAGCTGCACCATAACAGTGTTATGCTTCAATGAATTATGTCACAAATTTGAATATTATCTGGAATGCTTAATTGCTTTACCCCTGCCAGTAGAGCTAGGATACTGCTCCTCTTCATCTGTATAGGCGGGATTCCAATGATCCTGTGTGGAGATTTCCAGAAGTGTCTCGTGTTGCGAGTCCACAGCTGTTAGGACAACGGAGGATTCAACACTGACCATACTCTACATCCCCCACTATGACTCTGTTGTTAGTGTGTGCCATAAAGGTGATGGAAAATGGAAATTCATGCAGAGCTTAACTGTAGGCTCTCTGCTCTTCTCATCAAATCCCTTTACATCAAAGCAATGGTTCTTTTCTTTGCACTGGACAGAAGCAGTTTCCCAAGGAGAATGGGGAAAACAAGCAATAGAAGAATAATGTGTAGCAGAAGTAGTGCAAAACCATTACAGCAGTTATAGACATTTAAACTCAAATTTGAAGAATAACACTCGACCTAAAGAATACAGTAGATGTCTGAAGACATGTAAAACATGCTTATTGAGGACTCAAGAATGACTCAGATTCATGCTAGAATACCCACTACCGAGCTCAAAAGCTACGGTCAGCGAAAAAACAAAAGCACCTTGACAGCCACCAAGAAGCCAATATTAGTCAAGAAAGTCCTAACACAACTGAACAGATAAAATAAAACTTCCACAAGAGTCTCTGATCAGAGACTGGATGCGTTTTCCCCCATGGAGCATGCAAACACCACTAAGCCATAGAAAGTAGCTGAAATGCAATACAGCATGTGGAATAAGTCATCAAGGCAGAGTCTCAAAGATAATTAACACCAGAAATACCCAAAGCTTAGGCAAAAGAATAAAAAAACCCAAAGCAAGATGACTTGTTCATTTTGTATTTTCTTCTAAAAACGAAGACCACTGCTGAAAAAAACCAAATACTCCACTATCTTCATAAAATAAATAATAAAATGCTTATAAACAGTGATTTATAAACACAACTGAGTAAGTGCACAGACAGAAACTGTGCTCTCTAAGTTAAATTAAATTAGAAAAAAGGAACAGATCATTATCTTTGCACAAATAAGAGCATTAGAGTACAGTCATTAATGGCACTATCTCCACTGAAAAAAACCCCACAGAGGTGGGGCAATTCCCTGGTCATAATGCCAAGCAGCAGACTGTGTGATTCAGTGACACACAGCATTTGGATTTGACTCCAAAACCACCATATGTGGTGGTTTTCTGGCTCTAAAATAAAAGTATTTTAGCTATGGATGGCTTTTTTATTAGGAAAACAAGGCAATGTATTAAAATATCTGAGTTACAGTACTGGATCATGCCTAAACATCTGAGGTCACAAAAATAAAAGATTGAAAAGAGATGACTTTAGAAGAAAAATGTTAGAAGAGGAAAAAAAAAGAGTGTGGAAGGTAGCAAATACAAGACTCTCTTGTTGATACTTCCCAATGAAAAGAGCACTTGGAGTTTGGCCTCTCCAAATTATCCCTGAATATCATCTTCCACAGACACAAATCCACCACTGTATAGATGCAGATTATACATAACAAGAAAAGGAATTATTTTAACACTGTTTTCCCAAAAAAAGAAAAAAAAACCAACTTTTTTTCTTGGAAAATCATGAGTTAATGCATGCATTCACACAGGCTGGGAAGTTCATTTTCCGTAGCGATAGAAGAGAGAGTCATTCTATCAAAACGGACCTCATATGTTTTTTCCAGTAACAAAAGAGAGAAGAGCATCCCATTTTCACACAATATCTGTGTGGCAAAGGATGAGGAACATCGAGAAGGACAGGAAAAAGGAGATAGAAACCATTCAAAGAGAAAGGAAGCTCCTTACTAGTACTTGGAGCGTACTCGTCCTTGGCCACACTCCTGTCCCAGCCTGGGAACACTGTTGAGTAAATCGTCTCCTCTGCAGAGTCCTCATCATCTGAACCGTTGCCGCTTGAGGTCACATCTGCTGTGATGATGTTAAGTCTGCCATGAAGCCCTAACCCACAAGGTACTCTGTCCTCTTCTAGCAGAGTGAGCACAGTGTTGTGATGATGTTAAATCTGCCATAAAGCCCTAACCCACAAGGTCTTCTGCTGACAGCAGTTATGGGTTCCTGTCTCCCCTACGTGCAGCCATACAACCACAGAGGAGAGTGTACAGCACCGTGCTTCCCACGGTCTCTATCTCCTCCTGTTTCTTCCACCCACAAGGGATTCATCTCTCTGCCATGGCCCTGCTGAAGCTGCCCCAGTGTGGCACTGAGCTACATTTCAGTGCCCTGTGCACAATCACAGCACTAACCGTGCTCTGTCCTCTTCTAGCAGAGTGAGCACAGTGTACTGGCTTGAAAACATTTCCTGCCTTTCTCCCACAAGTCCTTCTCATTGGAGCAGTCTGCTAATAAAGTGCCTCCAAAGAGGAGAAAAGAAAAGCCCAAGTACATCCTGTATGAAGTGGCTCACGGACGCACACACGCAGAATACCCCTGCAGTACGTGAGCAACGGGGACAACTGCTCCATCCCTACCAAACCAACAGTCAGGACTCTGCTCTTCCCACTTCAGTCGCACGGTAACCACAGGTGACATACACCACACATTCACCCCCCTCCACTTAACGCTTCTGAGCCTGGTGCTATGGTTGTTCAGCCCCTAATCACAGCACCCTCTTAGCGTGACATTCTTTACCCTTGGTTCCTTGTGTGGGTTCTTGCGTCTTCTCTCCAGGATTTGACCACCACCAGTGGTTTGGGAACGGACTCCACTGAGCTTGGGTGGTGGCTCTCTCCATGTTGTCGTGGTGAGGTCCTGGAGCTGTTAGGACATGGTTCATTCAACCAAGACCTTGTTATTATTTCTTGAGAAGCACTTTTCCTTCAGCAAAGTCCAGTCCACCAGCACCGACACCCTGAGCATGCTCATGCCACTGAGATGAAAGTGAGTGCAAGGCGAATGTATGAACCCGTGGTATCATTACATTCCTCAAACAGCAAAAATAGCCAATGCTGTTAGTGTAAGTGAAGTCTGAAACATCCTGCTAGTCTATAAGGTTCTACCAGCTCCGAAAGTCAATGAATTCTGCACAGCATTTTTAGGTGTGACAGATCAAAATATGTTCTGTATGTGAAATACACCCCAAAAAGCATTCAAAGCTAAGAGAAGCATGCACACCACAGAAATTGAAATCCCTCAAGTAAGCCAGTTGGTAGTTTAACCATTCTCTCTGCTAAGAAAGCTATTCACCAATAAACCGAGAAGCAGAGTTTGCAAGAAGAGCTGTGCTTCAAGTCACAGTATCATAGTCATTCACATATCCACCAAGATAAAGCTAAAGCTACTTCAAAATGTTTCCCTGGAAATATTTTCATTCTGGCAATTCCTCACAAGCAATATTTTTATCAGCATTTAGACCATCTTACTTCTATATCTTCAAGATGATGAAAAGATACCATGTACTCTTCTTCAGGAAAAACCCTCTAAATAATGAATTTGGAAAAATACCTTGAAGACTAACATCAAGGATGGCAATTTTGATCATTTTTTGTGCAATACATGAAAGCACTGGAAAATGCAAGACCTAGGAATCAAAGTTCTAATGATCAAACAGGATAAACCACTGTTTTTCACTCTGTAGTAGTTCTGTTTTGCTTATCTGTAAACTGCAAACTGTACAAAGTGTATGGATTTTAAATCAGAACTGCACTTTTTCAGGATGTAGCTATTTTGGCAGCAAAACCTACCAGATTTTGCCTTTCTGAAAAACTGTCCTTGACTGAATAAATATTGTCTCTTCTCACAGTCACTAGTTGCTCCTACTAGTACTGCTCTGACACTGGTGTCAGGAAATGGGAAATTTAGACATTCAAAATCTGATCTCTGAGCAACAGACCATCAAAACTGAGGTGGTCTCAGATTTGCAGTTTTGGGATGGAACTGTGAACAAAATGATAATGCCAAAAAATTGGTTAACATGAAAATAACTGAGTAACTACATAATTGCCATCCGACTCACTGTAATCACAGCAAAATTCTCACCTCTACCTGTTTTCCACAACAAGCCTCAGGAGCTCATTTTCTTAAGTGATGAATATGTATTCATGGCTTCCTTCCACATACAAAATACCAATGCAGATGATTTCCTGTCAGATCAGCCAAAGTACAGACCTAAGACCTTTTCATTGATAAGATTTTTTTCGGGGAATGCTGCAAACCAAATCCACCAGAGCATAAAAGCATCTATTATACAGGGATGAACAAAATCAGTTGCAGGTACTGTCTGAGTAACTAGCTCTGGTAACTTAGGGAAGTGTCTCATCCATCAGCAGCAGAATTTTATGCCATCTGATCCATGGCACATCTACAAACGAATCAAAACTTGTTAATAACAAAGACAAAAACTTGTTTCAGTCAGGAGAGAAAGCCAACAGCAAAATGCTGGCAGTGTATTAATCTGGGCTGTTACCTTGCAGAACATCATCAATAACGTCCAAAGTCAGAGCAATAATGACAGGGGATCATCTGAAGAACGAGGAGCTGTGGCAATTGCTCACCTCAAACCCACAGCAAAGAACTATTCTGATCAAGCTAGACACCTTTTCACCAAACTTTAAGTTTACAAATGGTGTGTAGGATAGATGCAGAGCCACTGGTTTTGTTTCTCACTTTCACACACTATAGAATTAGACAGATCTATTTTCAGCCATCTGGCTGAAGATATATGCCAAATAGTTTTCTTTACTTATTTATTAATTTCCTACTTGGCTGTCTGTGGGGTTTTTCTCTGGGAAATTAAACCATGGCTGGGATATTCCAATGAGCCTGCACTGTTTCACAATGTAAATAGCAGACACTGAGGCATGGCTTTATCTTCTTTTTTTGTTTGTTCTCTGTGTAACTTTCTCCTATGCTACTGAATCTTTGATGGCTTCACATGGAGATGCATAGCTTATACTTAACTTGTGAAAGGAGTGCTAAATTACTCATTTGTTTGTAATGCACTCAAATTAAATGAAATGGGTCTGTTTGGCTTTCAAAGGATGTTGCTGAGTAATAGCTAAAGCTACCAGAAAAGCCCAGGTGCAGTACCTCCGTAATCTTTTTTTCCAGAGAATCAATCTATCAACCCTAAACCAAGAAGCAATCAGGTCAATGCCATCACTTCTGTGGTACACATGTATCAGCACTGACATCTTTTATTACACAGCTCTACAGTTATTTCAATCTTTTAAAATCTTAAATACCTCTATTTTTCCCACTGTAAAATACTCATGCCCATGAGAGAGAACTGTTAGCAACAGGAAGGGTTTTATGTATTTAGGATCAATACATTTGATAATGATGTAGTAAAAGGAAAACCGAAAGCTCTCCTGCCTAGAACAATGCCCAGGTTTTTGCAATGGGTACAGAAACATCTGTACAAGGAAGCTCTAAGTCACACACACATACAAAAGTAAATAAACATGAAAGAAAAATCACTACCAAAGTCAACCAGATAAACTCCTCACAGGCACCAGGTGGGATTTTGCCCCTCCTTACAGTCAACACTTTGTAGCAAAACCTTTCAAGCTTCAGAAAGTTCTCTACTTGCTTCCAAGGTCTGGGGGGAAATCAACCTGGTATTTAATTTTTCCATCTACATATTTACAAGGTGTTACTAACCTTTACATCCTCTGAGGCAAGATGCCAGGTTGAATTTTTGTCTTTCAATACAGCTTTTGCTAACTGTGTGAGACATACCATCAGTCTTCCTCTATCCTGTCATTTCTAAATACAGTAACGAGGGCACCTTCCCTTCAAGTCACACGGACCATTTGACCATCTATCAGCAACCAGCAAACTATTAAGCAAATTCCTCACTACCATGGGCTTCCATGGTAGAAAAAGAGTTAGTAGGAAGAAAGCTGCATTTCTATCAGTTCATTCTCTACTACAACACATCTCTGTAGATCTCCTCTCTATAAATACACTGTTCTCCCTTTAGGTTCACTTTATTTTCTGGGGCAAAAATTTCTGCCACTCTAAACTTAAGAACTAGAGTGAATATATGTACAGTTCCACTTTAACATGTTTAAGATTACTTTAGAAGGTTTTTATTTGCTGTATGTGCTGTGCACTACATGTTTGATAAAAACAACACAAGCAGTTTTTCCCACTCAGTACAGTTATTTAAGGACAAAGCAGAGGAAATGGGTACTGTTCTTTCAAGCCCTCCAAGCCTGTGGAGCCACCACAGGCCCCAGTTCTTTCTCATGCACATTGCCAACAACAAGGACGAAATCAGTTTTCACAGTGCACAAGTGGCTTGGCAACTGGAACTGCCACTTAAAGCACTGCTTTGGTGAGCGAGGCTGTGGTTTTGACGTGGGTTACCCACATTCACAACCATAAATACATTAGAATCACAGACACTTTCATCACAAATTGACAAAAATGTCCTTTTCTACCTCAGAAATAAATTGACTTCAAGTGATAATTGATTGCACTGATTTGTGGTGCCCCACAGAGTAAATAGGTGTGATAAAAAAGCAGTGGGAAACACAAAACACCAATCTCTCTGAAGTCCCGTATGAGTCTCTGTCCCAGAGACTTAACCAGTCTGGAAAGTACTGTCTTTCAATGTCCTTCCAAAACTGGAGATGACGTTTACTGCATGACTTACCAGAGTGCCCGGCTGGAAGAAGCAAGCAGTTTTAATGCAATCTATAGTTGATGTAGTTATTATAATACATAAAGCTTACTGGTACTCGCTGGATACTGTCCACCGTCTTTTCCAAGGGAATCATCAGCTGCTGTCGCCAAAGAGATGTCAGGTGATACAGGAGAAACTTCGTAATCTGTGTGGTGACAGATGAATCATTATTATTTCATTAGCTGAGCTGCAACTCAGTACTCACAACTACCTCAATTATTCTATATTGCAAGATTCATTCCTTCATTTATTGGTCCAAGAAAGAAGAAAGATACAGACTCTGCTCTTCATATCATTCGACTCCAAATAGCTTTACTTTACTAACATAGTAAGGACATCACCAAAACTTGTACTGTAAACTCCTCCTTGTTCTTCTTAATGTCAATTCATCCTTTTAGAGAAGAGATAAGAATGTTATCCTTACCTCTATATACCCATACCCTCATCCTCACTAACCTCTGTGTGTTCACTGGCAGTTATGTTTTTGAGCCTTTAATGAAATAAATATTTTAATAAGAACAAGAGCAAATTCTTTGAACCATGTATTCTCAACATCCTGGGAAGGTTTATGTGGGAAACTATGATGATATGTGTCTGCTTTGCACTCCTGTGAAATAAAATAAACCCTTAAAAATTCAGAATGCTTCTGTCTTCTTTCAAAGACACACATTCTCCTTTTACTTCTCCAGGATACAAATTAGAGATAGTGCTTCTCATTCCCTCATGGTATCCTTTTAACTAGCAATGCAATCCTTCACTCAGTCACTTCAAAGGGGATAGAGTGGCAACCTACTATCCTTACCAGGATCTCTTCTAGGAATTTCTTTTTCACCCCCTCCAGAAGAATGATCTGGCAGCTGTGAGACTGGAGTAGCACTTCCATAATAGGAGGGGCTGGATCTCCTGATGGAGGTATCCATGGGAGTTGTGTCATGTGTTGATCCACTACCTACATTTTCATCATCTGCACCGGAGGTTGAGGACTCTCCGCTATGACGCGTGCCGTCTGCATTATACCGTGAGCCATCTGCATTGTCAATGACTGTTGGAAAAAGGAAATTAAGCAGCTGATAATATCGAGGAAATACATAGCTATATTTCAGTAAAGCTAAACAGCTTAAGTCCTATAACAAAAAAATTAAAGAGAAACAATTGTTAATATCAGTTCATCTGTTTTTGCCATACATTAGAATATATACGTTAGACAGAATTTAGTGATGTATGAAATGTGTTATCTATGTGATATCTGTGTGATCTAGACACATTAGATAGGATGGCAAAAATGGATGAACTGTATGTTTGACAAATAGAGCCTACCCTGTATCAAATATTTTGATCAGACAGTTTGATTTCGAACATCAAATCTTGGCCTCTGTAAAGTCAATCATAATTTTAGAACTGGGACAAATAATTTACTATTATGAGAGTTTTCTTCCCCTTCCAGCTGCTTTTCTAACCAGCAGCTCAAAAGAATTGTAGAAAGGTTGCTGTCTTAAGCAAAGTCCTGTACATCAAAGAAAGATTAGTGGCTCTGAGGTGCTGAAAAATGTCAAATGCCTACATAAAAAAATGTTTGGTAGCACCTTGAGATGAACCAAGCTCCATAGGATTTAGGGGAAGACAAGTGACTAATTGTTTTAATTGCTGTCAAGCATCTCTTGACTTCTTTTTCTTACATTTGGCCTCATTGTTAATGTTAGCAATTGTTTATGTAAAAAAAAAAAAAAACCCAGATCCTAAAAATGAAACAAGTAGAATGTCTTTCTAATCAATACAGTACCTATTTCACCCTGATTACTGAGGAAAGAAGTGTCTAGTCTTTCAATTGGCTCACACGTTTTGTCCCTTGTTTCTGTAAAAGAAGGAAAATAGAAAATATTAATTTGAGAAAATTGAGAAAAAAGTCACCTGTATACCTATATTAATTGCACATAATTACAAAACTTCAGCTTCAGATGTGGACAACAGAGAACAAAGTTCCAAATCAAATGTTATTCACTGATCTACCTATGTTCCCTTTTTTCTCCTTCCCACGTGGGGCACTTTGAGATCGTTCTGCCAGCCAGCAATGAGATTCTCCATTCCCACAACCATTCTAGAAAATGGCTGCAGTCACCGTCAGCTGAAATAGCCCAACGACCCAGTTTCAGCACAGACAGCCCCGCTGCCTTGGCAGCAGTGGCAGCTCTAATCCTGTTTAGTGGAAGGGACCTCGTCCCCTCCGTGGAGGGCAGAGTGTGCCCTGGTCTGGTGAGCACCACTTGCCCCAGCGGGCTACAGTGCCGTGGTCAGGGCCAGCGTGTGAGCCACCCAGTCAGAGTGATGGAAGAGAACAAGACTCAGGAGGAGTTACAAAGCTCTGGTGGGTATGGACACCAGGAGAAGAGTCATCTGTGGGGTGACAGAGCGTGGCAGCTCACCTGATACTATGCCAATGCCAAGATGAGTTTTAATGATTCGACCACCAAGAACAAAACCAAAAAACGTCACTGCCATTCAAATTGTCTATGAATTTTCCCAACAGCTTTCTCCAAGATCTCCTTCCACTGTGAATGTAATAATCTACTGAAATTCAAGACACTTGAAGTTAGTCCAGTTTTATTCTTCAAATACCGTTTTTGGCAACTGTCACAAGATTACCTACATTTTCATAATAACTTAGTAAAATATTTCCTACTATTAAAAATTGCAAAACCTTAGAAGAAAGCAGTCTGTTTCTGACCCACACCGCTATCTAACTGCCTAATGTCTGAATGGAGAAGTGCTTGAGAGCAAAGACTGGATGAACCTGCAAACAGGAGAGCAGCAGCCACATCCTAGAATCCCTTCACACAAATAACTGTTGTTCACTACAGAAGCCCACGTGTGCACGAACAGAAGAGCTGAGCGCCATCGCCTACAACAGGGGTGTCCTTTAGATTCACTGCAGCAGCGGTTCACTGCACTAAGCTGTTATAACGAACCATTCTGAAGCTACTGAGTTAGTTCTGAGGGCAGAAAATGGTTTAGTTCAAAACACACGAATGACAAAATGGGTCAAATTCATGGTTGGTTACAGATGCACTTCTAGGGGCTGACAAAATGTATTTCTTTTCAGCTGAAAAACAGATTGTATTTAATACAGATGTCTTCATTTCAGTACCTTGAACAGGAGATTACCTATGTTATTGTTAGTTAATCTACATCTAAAATACATCATAAAAGCATATACATACCTGTTGCATTGTAACAGTATGCATCGTACCGACCAGTCATGTTTGATGAAAGCTTGTAAACGCCAGTATGATTTGCTGCACAAAGATGATAGGGATTGATTCGTGGGATAACAATATGCCCCACTACAAAACCATACCTGTGAAGAACAGAGGAAAACACACACCATGTTACATATTGTAGCAGATGGCATAAATGTTCTAGATATCTCAAACATGAAGCTATGAAGAAGCCATTATTTTTATCTTAAATTCTTTTTTTAAAGTGCATGTGTTTATGCACATTTTTTGTATATTGAAAGGTGTTCCTTTCTCACATATAGCTACATCAGTCTCCAGCCACTCAACGCCATTTTGCATGTAATTTCTAGAGCTAAACCCATTTTAATTAAGTGAGCATCTTATTAGCTAGTACGATGGGCTCCAGAGCAAGGCAGTGAACTGAGGGACTGAGAGGCGAGGGCACCTTCTGTGCAATGTGAGGGTGCACTACCTGACACCAATGACTGGCTCCTTTTTCCTTCAGGGAGTGATGTTTGCATAGCTTTGAGCTGAACATACTGCCCAGTGACACTTCACACAGAAATGCTGGGGGCTCCGTTTATAGTGCCTGAGTAAATTTAGAGAATGACTGTCAGACACATCACTTCCTGCAAGAGCTGACAACTTGGTAAAATGTTCCGATACAACACTTGTTCCTCCACAGATTCTTGCTGCATCTCAGTCACACAACGTGGCTATTGCATACGGAGCTCTCACGCTTCGGTGAGGACTGTGGTTAACAGAGCTACACAATACACGTTGCACGATTACTGTTTGGCAACCCTCTGACTCCTGATTAATGCCACTGTATTTAGCTGGGAGGTGTGACAGAACGGCAATGAGAACTGGGGTTTGGTGTGGGTTTTGTTTTATTTCTCGAGAAGTACAGTTTATCCAGGAGCAGTACATTTCACAGCTTTGCAGTGTTTTATCTCTGGGCCCCATTCCAGTTACACGACTAATTTGCAGATACTTGCAACTCTGAACCTCTCTTGTAGGTGGAATCAAACCACTTTGCTCACGCTTCCAATTGAGCCCACGATGCTGACACTGTATAACCCATTAATCACCTACTTGTGTTATGGTCTGTTGATTCATCTTCTTCACTCACCATTCCAGACATGTTTCAACAATTCTATGTAGTATATTTATTTTTTCTCTCCTACTCAAGTTTGATACAAGCCTAGCTGTACTGACAAGGCCTTCTACCACAGGATCAACAAATGAAAGTAAGAGGGTAGGAGGGTTGGCCAGAAGGAAGGAATCCTACCTACATGCCTCACATGTCCAAATCTGTCCTCTGCTGAACTGTGAATTGGGGAGGACTGTAACATTAATGAAAAACTACAGCAAAAACTACTGCAAAAACATTTCCCTCTACCCCTCTTTCATTTATATTTTAATTTCAGAAAAGACTTTCCACATTGCAGAATACTCATCATTGCCAGCACTAGAAAGAAGGAATCCTATCTACATGCCTCACATGTCCAAATCTGTCCTCTGCTGAACTGTGAATTGGGGAGGACTGTAACATTAATGAAAAACTACAGCAAAAACTACTGCAAAAACATTTCCCTCTACCCCTCTTTCATTTATATTTTAATTTCAGAAAAGACTTTCCACATTGCAGAATACTCATCATTGCCAGCACTAGAAATCTCTACCCCTAGGTGTTTGGTTGGGATTTGATCCTTAGTCTCTACACATTGTATGCGGTGCTGGACAATTCAGAATGCTGAGGATGCTCATGTGCTAACATCAGAGAAAGAATGTGCCTACTACGTTATACAAGACTTTTCCCTCAGAGTAAAGAACTGTCTCCAGTCTTTTAAATGACATTCCCATTTCCCATGGAAGAATCTTCTAAGAATTTTGTCCATTGTTCCCTGGCACTATTGTCCACCTCTCTCACCACCGTGCAGGGCACAACGTTTGTGAAAATGAATGGGTTATGTGCGGTCAGCAACGGCAGTGCCTGACATTTATATGCATAGGAATGTTTTCAAGGCATTGCGCATGTATCTTTCCATGATTACAAATTACTTTGTACAGATACAATTCATTTGAAAGGAGTTTTATCTCATGGGTTTGCAAGGCAGTAGGAAAGAACATTCATGCATGAGGCACTGAAAAAGTAAAGCACCACTAACCAAACTGAAATGAAATAATTCACAGGAAATAGCTGCAAGCAGTACTGATTTTAGTGCTATTTCACATGGTACCAGAATGAAAGTCTTAAAATTTTAAAGAAATGTCTACTGAGCCTTTCAGCTCCAGTCAGTGAGAACATAAATTCCATTTCTCCATTATTTGCTATTTATTTTAGATTGTAATAAAGTTGAAAATCTACTGAAATTTATTTCAACTCTATAATGGTTTACCAACACAAATCTATGTCATTTGATTTTAAAACAAAACAGCCTTCAAATTTACAGCTCCTGAGTTCAATCTTCTTTCTGCATGTGAATGTTTAGGATCACTTGCATAATAAGTGTATTATGTATTTTGTAAAGCAAGATCGCGTGACCATCTTGTGTGATATATTTACAGACCATAGGACTGTCCCAGTTTGATTACTCTTTGAAGAGAGGGCATCCTTGGGAAAAATATTTCATCTTGATGAAATTTCAGTGTGACAAAGAATCTGCTACAATCCTGGTAAGCTGTTTCAGCCACTAATTATTATCCTTACATATTTTGTTGTACTAGTACTCATTTTTTTTAATCCTAAATTTTCAGTAACTTCCAGTCTCTTGGTCTAGTTATTTTTTTTGCTAAACTGAAGAGTCTGTATTATCTGTATTTGTTACCCTATACATTATTAATTACAGAGGGCAATTAAGTCACTTGACAATGCAGTTTTGGTTTTTTAATCATTTTTACAGCTGTCCTCTGAAACTTCTCAATTCACAGATTATAAGAGTGCACTAACACTGTGGCCATGTTTTCACCAGGATGTCACAAGTTCATCCCCTGCAGTACCACTTGCTGCTTTTTCCTGTTTCTTGACAAGACAGAGGTCCCTACACTGTACATACCATCTTCAGTCTTTGACCTTACAGTAGGTCATTAACAATTATAAATGCTCTTCACATACTTATCTTACCAATTAGTCATCGATATAGTACGGTCTGAACATCTTCCTAATTCATTTATTATACTGTCAATCTTTTGTTATCTTTAGATTTCATAGAATCATAGAACCATAGAATGGTTTGGGTTGGAAGGGACCTTAAAGCTCATCTAGTCCCACCCCCAGGGACCCCTTCCACTAGACCAGGTTGCTCAAAGCCTCATCCAGCCTGGCTGAGAACACTTCCAGGGAGGGGGCATCCACAACTTCCCTGGGCAACCTGTTCCAAGAAGTTACGATTTGTTAAAGATAATTGGTAAAAAGTATATGCAGTCAAGGACTTATGACCAGACCCAGAGCAAACATGCACATGCAGAGAGATGTTTTGTTTGTCACAGAATATGACTTACCTGAGGACTGATACAGCCATCTGATTAACAGCTATATGAAGTCAACTGCAATAATCACACTATAGCATGGATGGATGGGCTTAATATGACATATTGTTTTTTTCCAATAATTTCTTTACCTGCAAGTTTCAAATCCAAGTTCATGAGCTTTCTTCAACTGTTCTAGTGTTGACAAGGTACTGTTGAGAGCTCTGCAGAGTTCGACTGCTTCAGATCGCGTGAGACTGTAGCGACCATTTTTCTCAACATGAAAAACTCCTCCATATCTGCAACTTACATTGAATTCTGTTATGGAAAAAAAAGAAAAAAGGAGTTACAAATTGTTGGACTTAATGCTTCACCAAAGACCTGGAAATTATTTATTTTCAAGTACAGTGCTTTCCACGCAAACCAGCAACAAGTAGGAGCTACCAATTTGTTCAGAAAGAGAGTTAGCACTTTCAGTCTCCTTCTTCACACTTCCCTCCTTTGGGCTGCAACACAAGCCACATCTTCAGCCCTTCCAAAAACAACAATGCAAGATGTTTTTGTGAGGTATCAAGCACTTTTAACATACCATTAACAATAATGTGCATAAGATGTAAACACATTGTGAAAGTCTTGGAAGCCACATTACTGCAAAACTAACTGAATATTCAAATGTATTTGAAAACAAAATATTTCATTCATAACTGAGTTTTTTAAAGATTAAATGGTGTATAATCAGAGCCTTTATCATCACAAGATTCCTTAATTATCTCACTGTGATCCTTTCACAATGAATCCTTTCAAATGAATATATACACCAATCCCCAGTTTCAGAAACATTCAGAAGCAGAAAGCTTGCCCTGGTGGATGTTGCATGACCTTCCTGAGACAAAAACCCAGTGAGCTGCACAGATATTCTAAATTAGAACAACGTTATGCTCTTAAATACGCCCTGAAAGATGATCTTTAAACTCTTCTTATTCAGCCTGTTGGGGCAGATAGAGAAGTGTTAAATACAGGTGATACAAGAACTCACATGAGTGAACGTCCTGCTCCCTGTTCATTCCTCTCACTAGTGTTCCCCTCCATTTTGAAAGGCTTCTGCTGTCTGAGCTCACACTCACACACACCATCTTACTGCCAACCCACGTCAGAGGTTCAATATGTGCTGCAGAAAGCGTATATAAAGGATATCTTAGATGGATTTTAATTTAATAATACTGTCAAGGTTTGCACATGGAAGTAACTTCCAATGACAAGCAGTATGAGGATAAAAATAATGAATAAAAAAATAAGTAGATGCCATAGTTATATTGTGCAATTTGTTTTCTGGCCTTCAGCCTGGGAACCCTGAACAGGCAGCACAGGCAAAGCCTACAGGAGGGGAGCACCTCTTACAGGTCACCACAGACACTGAACGGAAGGCGCAGTAAGGGCCAGAGGCTCCGAGGAGATCGTGCTCCGTTCATCTTTACGGTGGAAAGGTAACACCCACATAATGCAACAAGTGCAGTGGGAAAATGGTATGATCCAAGGAAAGTCTGTGACCAGGTAAAACGAGGGAAAAAATAAACATTTGTTTATCATCTTTTTTTAACAGGAACAGCTAAGAAAGAGATAAGAAAAGAATAACAATAAGAATAGGAATAATTGTGTGCATGGAGAAAAGAGGGAAAGAATTCAAAGCAATGTGAATTAACTTTGCTTCTGCCCCACCCTTCCCTCAAGAGAAAAAAGTGGTTGGAACTCCAGACTCGAATGACAACTGCAGAGCACGCTTAATTGGAGTCGCCTATTATTCCCAGTGAAGAGAGGAGCATGACTCATTTTTATCTTAATTTTAATGGGAGTCCCACGTGCAAGAAAGGGAAAAATAGACCAGTCCTCTCCAAATACCAAAAGCTGTCTGTACCACCTATTTGAAATAAAAGGTGCCACATAGTAACTGTTTCCCTAAAAGACACAAAATGCAATTCATGCACATTGCACTGACATATTCTACGTGAATAACCAGCAACTTCCCTAATGTCATTTTTGCTTGACTGTCTATTTTCTTCTACAGCATAGATGTGAAAGCAAATGATAGCAATCAAGGCGTGCACTCTTTCTTCAACTGCCTTTGTTCACTGCTAAACTGAGGTTATTCTCTCTACCAAGGAATGTTCCTTTCCACAGGTAACAGGAAGCAATCAAGGAGATAAAATACAAGATCAGGTCCAGATGGCATGGTGTATGAGAAGACATCCATTACTCACAGCATGGGCAGGAGTCCAGTAGTATTGATGTCGGCTTGTCCAAAGGAGCTCAGAAGCTGTGCATGTAATCTAAAGTACTTTCACCACAGGCAGCAGAACGAATCATTACCGCTACTTGGATTGCCTTTCCACAAAAAATATTGTAAAAAAAATCTCTTCTCCCACCTGCTCCCCCAATTATTTAGGCTGACAAAAACATTTAATGTAGACAAAATTGATATACATTGCATAGCTGTTTAACAGTCTTGATGATTACAGTTCTTAGCATTTTTATTATCATATGTTATAAAAAATACCAACAGGAATTAATTTTTAGTTTTGTAAAATTTATGCAAGACTAACATGTTTTCTCAAAATGCTTTTATTTTGACACAGTTGTTCTCTTCCAGGAAAAATAGTTCTATTAAAATTTATCTGATGACAGCCATGTCTTGAGAGGTTTTGAAGGCAAGAATGAGGAACCTGTGTGGAAGAGGACACTAACAAATGCATTTTTCTTTCCTGGAGGACTTAATGTCTTGCAACAGGGCTGAGTTTCTCAGCCTGAGGAGAAGCCAGTGGCTATTAACACGGAATAATAGTCTCAGCAAGTTCCTACACATGATTCTGAAACAGTCGCAGTGCTTGCACAAGTGCCAGACGCAGATGTGCTCAGCGCTGGTGCTGGGGACAGCTGATGGCCCAGAGAGCTTCCACAGCCGCACCCCTCCCTGAACACACCACACGCTCAAAAGCCATCGCCACCTGAACCTACAAGTCACAACTGCAGTCAATGGTTCTTCAGGTTGCAGAAGTTTTCTTACAACAACACAACAAACAGCTACTCTACACAGAGGGATGTGGCCCAGGACTGCTGCTGTGGGATGGAGCTGCTCTCACAGCTGCCATGCGAGTGACTTCAACTTTGGCTCTGAGTATTCCATGTTCAAAGTCTGATGATATTTTGGAAGCTGTCCACTCAATAGCTGTATTAAACATAAATGACCTAGACAGGAAAAAGGCTTCTCTTTAGTTTCCCCTTCTTGGTTCCCTCTTCCCTTTAGATCATGGTAGGCCTAAATTTGTTAATAATTAAACATTCTCTATGAAGCCCAAGACATAGTATTAAATTTGGAGATCAGATCACAAAGTTCTATTCAATTACTTACAAGTAACGAGCTCAGTGATTTCAAAACTAGATTTTTTGGAACATCAACATCTCTTCTGGTAACCTGAGGCTAATTTCTGAAGGACTTTCACTATGAAAGGAGACACCACAGCCACTTGCTTTGGGTCACGTTTGAGTCTCGCAGCTCATCCAGATTCACTGAAATATCAAGCGAAGTTCACTTCTGTTTAGAGTGAATTCGATTCAGCTGTTCTCAAGCCTCAGCCCATTCATGGTTTAAAACACTACAATCTGTGCTCTGCTACCACCAGTCATAGTCAGAAACCCACTTCTGAGGCAGCCAATGCCTTAAACTCCAACTACTGAAAATAAATAGACTTATTTACACAAATCGGCTTTAATGAAACTACTCGTGGGCTACAATTACACACACTCGTATGTTTTCCATGGACATGCTCAGCCTGGCTCTATGGCATACCTACTGCATGCCAGGGCACTTCTAGGAGCAACAGGCTTATTGCAGATGTGCTGACCAAGGTCACTGCATACACACACAGAAGGGCTGAAGCTCCCAGGAAGCCTCCTCGCTCACGCAGCATGGGAGATCATCCGGGTGTCTGGGAAACCCTGGCAAAAAAGATGGCAAGCCCATTCTCAAAACTGGTTTTGAGGCCATCCAATTAGTTGGCCCTTTGCCCTAAAGTAACGTTGAGACAGCGTCCTCTGTTCTTATTTTGACGTTATCTTCTACAAGTATTGTTAAAACTGTTTGCAACGTTGCTGCAGTATAAGCACCCTGTTTGTGGAGCAGTGTGGAAAAGGGACTACCAGCAGTACCGAAAACCCACATGACACCCCATGGTCTAAGCAAAGTGCATAAACCACCCAGCACCTCCTCTGTGAGGACAGTAATTACCACACTTTAAAGATGGCAAAATACAGATGCAGAGCATACTGCACAGAGGGGTCAGGGAACCCAGATTGTCTACTTTACGGTTCCGTACTTTAACATCCAGACAATGGGGACCCTTAATTGCATAAATGGAACTACTTCTAGTCATATCAATACAAAACTTATAAAAAATAAAAGATGGGGTCTAAACTAAACTAACACCTTAAATTCTTTTTTCCATGCTGAGGCTTCTAGACTAATTTTGAGCTAAGGAAGAAACACGATTGCCAAATCCAAATCTAAAAACATATTCCACCTTTTCCCAAGTGCAGGAGGGTCGAATCCATTGATGTTATGTTGATGTTACTTAGCTGGCTTTACGCAGTTAAGCAAAAGATGGATTTTTTCCTCTGTTTCAAGAGACAAGGCAGTGCCAAACTATTACTGATTTCTTCAACCTTTCTGAAGTTTCAAAGGAGCCGATTCAGAGTCAGCTCACAGTGGAATCACAAGCAGTGCCCAAACCTTCCCTTCTGGCCCCTCTTAGGGCTGGCAGGCTCTGGGGGCTGACAGGCCACGATCTTTCCCTGACATCCATGTGATTTGCTACAGCTGAAAGAAAAAATTGTTTAATAATAGCTCTTAAAAAAGGCAAAAAGCACTAGACATGCCTGAATTGTGATCATCATTAATCTCATCCAGACCATGAGACCTGAGTGACTCAGCCTGAAGCACGGGATGCCCCAAGCCTGCGCTGAGTTTTATGACCATGGAGAACATTAACTTTCACGTGGGTCACTTCTCCTCGTCTTTCCTGGGATTTCGGGTGCTCTGTCTGAGGCAGCTACATGCAAGCTTTTCTCTGCCATTGCCATTCACAAATCTAAACCAGGCTGAATTAATACTTTTCAGCTGAAATCACTAACTAACCACAGACAATTGCTAGCTAGAGCCCACTGGTGTGACAGAATTGGCTGAGACAGACTCAAGAGTATTGTCCTTTCATGAAAGTGTGAGTTACACCCTGATTATTAATACCGGAGGCTTGTTAGAAGCTGTCACCGTAAGAAGCCAGGTGCAATCTCCATTTCCACTCTGGTTCTGCAACCCTTACACATAATGAGTAACACTGACTCATGCAAACCTCCCATCGGAGTTGATTTTCCATAAAGATTTTTGATCCACTGTATGGATTTTCCATGCACTTCTCCCTGCTTTTCATTGTTTTCAAGACAATACCTAGAGGTTTTATTCTCAAGGTGGATGCTGCCTTATATTAAAAAAAAAAAGGTTTTTTAACAACTGCAGAGATGCATCAAAGCAAATGAAGCGGAAGATTTGCAAAAACCCTGCTCTGTTTAAATGAAAAAGCTGTAGAAGAATACTTAGACACAAGGTTGTTAACAGACTTCTTGGTAAAACCACAGTCTGCATTGCATGGCAACCAGGAAATGTTAGTCTGCTGTTCTCATGGGGATTTTCCTTTTCAGTTTGTGGTTCAAGATGATTGATAGGTCACCAGGATGTGATCAGTTGGGGCTGAAAACAGGGACAGAACCAGGGGTTTGATGGTGCAGGTAGTTTTCATCCTCTCTTTGCTTTAATAGAATAGAGTTTTTACATTTATTGTAAGAACTTTGTTCTAACTTTATTAAACAGATTTCAGACTCTAGGCAGATATACACGGGTGAATGTTTTCTTATAATTACAGAGTATTTAATTTTGTACTGACTCTGCTGAGCAGGAACAACCATTAGCTTAGCGCCGATATCCACACGTTGAGTACTGGCCCTGCTTCAATGCATGCGAGTAACGAAGCAAAGTGGCGCATTGGAAGCGGATTAACATCTGATTAAAAGAGACTTCTAGTAACTATGGTTGGTCTCCAGGCAAATCTAGAAATTGGGCCATATGAGTCCTTATATCTGAGGAGGTCTGGACAGTTCAGCTCTCAGCTCCAGTTGGTGTTTGGTTTTTTAAGTGTTTCACAGGAAAACTCCTTTATGGCTAAGTAAGAATGCATATTTTACTCCTGACTAGAGGAAACGCCCTCTGAATAAAAAATTTCCTATGGGAAGAATTCATGATACATTTCAGGATCCAATACGTTTTGTCAACAGATACACTAAGATAGGCCAATCACCACCATTCTGACACCCAGGAGAACTTAAACACACAAAAATATCATTCAGCGATTACCTAACCCACCGCGACACACGCGGCCTGAACGGCGTTATTAACTGCTGAGTATTCCACCATTTATTGAGAGGCTATTAGTAAAACCATTCACTAAAGCAATTCGCAACCCAGACAACTGTAACAGGATACAGAGGCTTCCACCTTTCTGTCAGAAGTTGGACTAAAGCCCAGGTCAGTAGTGATGAAAACCACTGGGTAGCTGTTTGTGAGGTTCTGCGAAGTGATTCACTAATCCCAGTCACTAACAGACACGTGTCGACATCATTAAAACACGCCTATACCCGAACCCCTCGGGGCTCTGTGGAGAAAGGAAAATCGTGCTGGGATAATTGGACTCTAAACTGGGATGACTACACACTGATCAAAATTTAGAAGTTACATTCTGCAAGATCCACGTGAGTTAAGCAGGCATGTGTCTAAAATGATTTACAGGAAATACATTTCCAGATTTAGTTGGAATGAACCATATTTTCAGTTTTCAAAGTATCCCTTGTGGATACTTAAATATAGCAAAACACAGGCTTTGTTTTTCAGTTTGAAACTGCCTTTCATTTTGAAACTTAATTAGTCTGCACAAAGTAAAATAAAACAATTTTAGAAAGGTAAGTTTAAATATTTACATGGTTGCAATACAAGTAGGTTGTTTAAGGAACCCAGTCCAAAATTTCCCTGTATGATTTTTAAAAATTTCATATTTTTATTTCAGTTTGGCACACGAAAACATTCTAAGTCTTGAAAATTTTCATGGGAGACAAAAAAACCCCATAGCCACGTCCCTAATAGAGTGCTGATATTCAGGGGGGAAAGAATCCTCTGCACACCTGGCTTCTTAAAGACAGAAGAACACTTTAAAAGGAGTTTACCTGCATGTTGCGAGGAGTGCCTGCTATAAATAGAGACAACATATTCTTAGTAATTGGATGTGGTGCCAAGAAAGTGAAGATGTCTCTCCATAGATCCAAAGGTACAAAATCAGACCTTTCTTTGAAGGTCTGCCAAAGCAGTTCCTACAACTCAGTCATACTTGGGTACCTAGTAATTTGGGCTGGGAAGCCAAATAAGATCCTAGCATTGCCACTCTCCTGTACGCTGTTAACCTAAAGAGCCATGGCATCACAGCCTTGCTAGCCCCAGCAGATCCAGGTGGGCTCAGGTGGATGTCTGAAATGCAGAGATGTGGCTGGGGATAGAGAGAGCGGCCAGGAGGGATACACTGCAGCAGGGGAATCTCCTTTCTCCACCAAATGTAAGTGTTCCTCACACTTCTGTGTTCCTTCAGTAAGTGCACACTGGAAACAGGATGTGGGACAAAGCTCAGGCTGGTGACTTCCCTCTAAACTGTTGTTCTTAACAAATCTGCCTGCTGGCCACTGAAGTAATTGTCTCTGCTTACTGACAGTCAAAAACCTTCAGTCTCTTAATCTGATCACTTTCCTGGCTACTAATTTTAAAAAGTGTGGGTGGGGGTGGCACTATTAATGCATCAAGAATTCACAGAGTCACTCAAAATGCAAGTAAGTACAAGAAATACATTTCATCCCTCAGCAGTTGCTGCGGGAAGAAAAAAGTCTGCTAAT
The DNA here is from genome assembly GCF_000700745.2 of Antrostomus carolinensis. Taxonomy (NCBI): domain Eukaryota; kingdom Metazoa; phylum Chordata; class Aves; order Caprimulgiformes; family Caprimulgidae; genus Antrostomus; species Antrostomus carolinensis. The sequence continues at coordinate 85,813 of NW_010301560.1, forward strand.
GCATTGTCCAAATACTTTATCTGCTTGGCAACTGTTGCTCTGGTAAACATCCTGAGTGAGTCTACACAGTGTCATCACTTACCATAAACTTCCTTGCTGCTGACATTAATATTATTCTTTTGGTAATAGTTTCACCCAATAGTGAGTTGAAAGTTTTCAGACTCCGCTAGAACACGGTACAGCTGTGCAGCACCTCAGTGGAAAAACTGAAGGCAGTGAGATCATAGTCCTGGAATCAGCCAGTTATCAGATATGCCCCCCTCAGGATGACGAAAACATAATCATCGTTGTCGATAGTAGGAAAGCTCCAGGCTGTACAACGAGCAGTCCAACCCCAAAGGCTGAGTAACAGCGATGGCAAAGCCAATCAGTTGGGACCAGTTCCATGCAAACCAGGTGAAGAAACAGACACGAAACAAAGCTGGTGAATAATCGTCTGATTTCAGTCACGGTTGGACTGGAAGCAAATTGTTTATTCATTTGGGATAAAGGCAGGTGGGACACAGCGTTGCTCAGCGGCCAGATCCTCACCTGGAGCACAAATGGCCTCACACACACCTGTTCCCTGCTCTGTCATCTGCCCTGGATGAGCCAACTCATCTCTACCTCAGTTTGCAACTAACCTCCTTAGCAAAGCAACTTTAGATTGACTGATAAAGAATGCAGAGCTATTACACTGTTATTTTACTGTGTTCTTACAGCTTTTACACTCAGCCTCCATCTAAGGCCCGGGAAGCCTGATTGAAGTTCTGTGGTTATTTAGATAAGAAATTAATACAAAATCAGACCTATGATGAACAAGTCCAATTAAACGACAGATTTTCAGTTTGAATTATTTGCAGTATGCTACTCAGTAATAATACCAGGTGTGGTCTGAAAATATTTTTCTCACTTTTTTTTTTTTTGTTTGTTTTTTTGTAAAAGATTTCTAACCTAAAAATCTATGCTCTTTGTATTTCCTCTGCTTCCCTGAGTTGGACAGGAAAACATCTAATAAGTATCCTCAACCTTTTAAACTCATTTGCACCATAAGTTCATTATGGAAATGCGAGCAACGATCAAAACCGAAAAAGAAAAGAAGCCACTGAATAAGCAGAACATCTATTGCCTTTACTGTCCAACAATCCATTGCATTTGGCCTGCTAGAAATCCAACTGGAGAACTGAAACCTCCAATGTAATGCATGATTTAATGACTCATACTAAGTCCAGATTTCTCAGATTAAGAATGTAGCTATGTACATACACTTGTATGTAACTTTGCAGTTTTGAACACGGATGAAACACCACTGGTGAATATTTCTGCTTTTCAGAAATAAAGTAGAATAAGGTATATCATCATCTGCATTTTGAAGGTCTCCAGAATATGGAAAAGCTCTACTGGATGGATGATAATCAAATCAAAACCAAAAACCGAAGAAAGTTACTTATTAGAAGCAATGGTGAGCAAAAAGCAGCTGACTCGGTTGGTGATGTTACACAGCTCTGTTTCCACCGTGGGACTTTGAGTAACTTCTGCTAGCAGTGCTGTCTGGTCACTGTTACCCACAAGACCTTACAAATGCTGTGATTTGAAGAGATCAGAAACATTGGATAGGAAAGAGAAAGTAGAGAAACAATCTTGGAAGAAACTGTTCTCTGACAAAGAGATCAGGGAAGAAGTCAGAAGAGTTGAACTCACAGGCAATCATGAAAGAAGAAAGCTGCACACACAGCTGCGTGTACAAGCTCCTGCTGTTTCAGAGGGGGAGTGGGATGATCTCAACGTGTTCCTCTCCATAAAAACCCAAGCAGTACTCAGCCCTAAGTATATTTTTCAATAGAGGGGTGGCAACCATTTCCTTGGCAGAAAGTCTTAGCTTAGGGTCTGAAGTCAGTGTGGTTCAAACAAAAAGCTGCCTTTGGAAATGATCCCTTTGTAAGAAACAGGTCATGATTAACACAATCTGCTTAATCCAAACTCACCTGGAATCTACAGAAACCAATGGGAAAGGTCTTACGCTACCTTAAATCAGTGCAAGCTTCTGACAACGGAAGAGAACCTGTCACATCCACTACTCCCTCTGTTCTCCCTAATTCCAGAAGGGCAGGGATCCCAAAGCCTGTAACCAGAACACCTGGGCCGGCAGGAAACTTCTCCTGGAATTTTTGGTGGCAAAACTCTCCCAGCAACAGCAGAAGCAGCTGACACAGCATGAACCCACTGTTCCAGATGATCTGCTACCAGTCACTGTGTATAGATCCCATTTGTCTTGAACAGTCTGAAAGCGTCTTAGACACACCTTAGTGTATCAGCTCCAGAAACACTGTTAATTCACCTGACTCTTGCAACTGTTTGCTCCGGAAGGATGGGAGATACTGGGATATCTCCCAACGTAGCAATCAGTTCAAGATACCAAACCAGTGAGTTAAAAAGCAAAAGACAGACTTCCAGGAGGACTTGAACACGTTGCTATGGCTAACACTGCGGATATATTTGTATCATATTTGTACCAGGGGTGGGAAAAAAGGTGTTAACAGGTTGCCTTGCAATGGCTGTGAGTCAACAGTGATATGATTGTGACTGGTGTTGATAAAGTGGCATGACCTGAGCACCACGAGTATGAGTAATAACGCCAGATAAAGTATTTGATGGATACTGTTAATAAATTCAGCGCAGGTCTGCAAACAATGGGTTGTAAAGGTGTTTCAAAAATCAGGAAAACACTCAACTCTTACTCACAGAGAGTATTTTCTCACATGGATTGTCCTGCAGAACTAAGGATTGCACAGCCAGGCTCAGTGATGGATTACCAAACAGTCAGTAACTGCAGAGAGGTTCCTGGGTGTAAGGTAACAGCTCTTCAGAGGATGCTCTGGTCCTCTGCACTCTTGTTCACTTCTGCATCAGTAGAAGAATATTTGCACAAGGACTTTTTTCTTATGAATAATAATAATAATAATAATAATGCTTATTTCAGCTGAAATATCCCTATATGTGAAACCACAGCTGCATTCTGAAATTCAAGCGAAAGAAGAACCGTTCTTGTTGACAGAACACCAGGTTGGGACGTAGGAGAAAATGTTCTATTTACAGCCACGTTGCTGGGTGATTGACTTTGTTTTCTCTCTGTTTCCCTACCTGTGAGGTAGGGATAAAATCACTGACTTCCAAAAGACCACAAGGAAACACAGTTATTATTGTCTGCTATCAGCATATTTGTCAGTTCACTTCTTTTTCACTAGCTGGGATCACCTTTACTCTGTTAAATAACACTGTATCTAGACTTGAAATTTTAACACATTTAACACATATATATAAAAATATACTCCCAGCCCAGTGTTCACAGAAAACAAATTTGGACTCAGTCATTGGTCTTACTAGTCTCCAAGCCACAAGATATGCTTCCTCCCGGAGAACTGGACACTGGGGCTCTTCTCTAGTCCACATGAACCCACAGAGACAGAAAGCGCTGCCTAGCACTCGTGCCTGGAGATGCTCTGAAAAGACCTGAATAGCCGTGCTAGTCTTACCCTCCAGGATGCTCCGAGATTGTCTCTGCTTCCCTGTTCTAAAAGCTGTTAATGCCGCGCTCTGCTCAGCGTGAACATGAACTATATCACTACTAGATAACGTGTGAGCTTTGGCAGGTCAGAGATGTTGAGAAAATAAAGCAAAACCACCGCGACCTTTTCCCACCCAAGGAGCAGCCAGGAAACATGGCCATAACAGAAAGAATGAGTAGGACTGATCCAACAGAAATGTCAGGAGACACCAAAATCGTCATGCACACTGAGAAGAGCTCTGCAATGTTTTACACCACAGCAGCGAGCAAATGGATCCAGGGTTTTCTGGGGCAAGCCACAAAAGCAGGAAAGAAACTGCTGTCTAGGCAGTCACCATGGGAAGGTGCCTCACGCTCATAACACCCGCCTGTTACTGCTTTTAACACAAGAACTGTGAATTGGATAGCTGCCTCTCCAGAACCTGAGCTGTGCCTGCTGCGTGGTGAACTGGAACCACCAAGTAGCTGTTCTCTGTAGGCTATAAAATGATTTTGCTGCATTCTGGAAAAGAGGGATTTAAGAGTTTAGAGCTCAAGATGAGATTTCAAGAAAAGTATTTTTATTTTCTGTGCTAGAAGAATTTTTGCTTCTCTCAAGAAGGCAAAGTGACTCTTGCTGGTGCAACATAATTTTGTTAATACCAATCTTCCAAAGTCAATGGATGCTCCTGCCCTATTAGCACAATGACAGTAAGTCAGACTTGCCAGCACAGTAGGCTGAAATCAAAAGAAAATAATAAAAAATATGAATAAGATAATTTTCTTATTATTCAAGTCTTCTCTGAGACCTGTCTCTTGGAAGATGAACCTGGTCTCTGCATTTCATTTTGTCTGAGAATGACTAAGCTGCTGAGCAAAAGTCTTACTGGATCAGATGGATATAACCTTCTATCACAGACACAGGCTGAGAAGAGTCTATCATCAGATTTATTGGACTGCTTCTGTCAGAGGTCTCAGAGAGACGGAGATGGATTAGTGGGGAAAACAGTAAATAGGTGTGAGAAACAGAAAAAGTTGTTCAAAAGAAGACATGGACATTTAAAAGAGATACCTGGGTACCACCTGGATACACACAGTTGCTGCACAGAGGCATTCAGACTTCTCTGGACTTGTAACATTCCAGCCACATGGCCTTCTGGCATCGTGACCTGGTGGCCCACCTTCAGGTTAGAGATGGTAGGTCTGTTCCTGGCTCCTCCTCTGGCTTGCTGGGTCATTTTAAGTCTCTTGGCACTTGGCCTTCCCAGAGTACCAACCTTTTATGTACAAATACCTCCAAGATCTCAAGAAGATAGCTGATCATTATCACCAGGAAGTATTGCTTCAAACAGGAAAGAAACTTGACTAAATTTAACACATCATTCTTCAGTTAATTATTAAATTAATTTTAAAGTTCTTGAACCTAAAGCAGTGTTAAGTTTGACAGCAGGAAAAAAGATTTAAATCAGTTCTCATTTGTCAAATAGCTTCAAATATCCCTAATCATAAAAAGATGAAATAAGAACTTTTTAAGAAAACTGTGCTTTGCCTTTGCTGTTGTCTAACGGGAACCAAGTGCCATTGAACTGAAAATAGCTGCCAGCCTTCAGTGCGTGTATAGACAGCACACACACAAGTACATGGGATAAAACTGCCACAGAGGCAAAGAAAAGTTTTATCTGATTTTTATAGCACTGCTACTGGAGAAATTGGTTTGAACAGATTACACAGTATTTCACTTCCGTGTTCTAAATGTTAATATATGTCAAATTTATTCATGAGCAATATATACGGACACAGAACAAAAACCTACATTTATAAATATAAACACTCATTAGCAAGAGACCTTTTTTTCTACATTTACATGGCTGAGCGAACGATGGAAAAGGGAAAGGAGATGTAAATGAATGGAGGACATCTAATCAAGCAGGAAGAGGAAGAATAGGGGAGTGAAAGCAAAGCATGAAGGTGAGTTCAGGACTCACCCTCCGTGTCTTCACTGTTAATGAATCATGTTTCTCTGTAATTGTCAAACAGTACTTTCCCTTGAACCTGCCCAGTTCATTATTCCATACTCCTCATGCAGAAGCTTCACCCAGAGCACCATGATGGAGCTGGGAAGACCTGGCTGCCCCAGCAGCGACGTACGGTATCACTGCCTTCCTCTCATCCTTCCATGGTAGGGACACTCCATCTTATCTAGAAGATGCACATCATCTGATGGCAAAGGGTAGGTAAATAACTCATCATTGCCATCACCATCACCCCTATGGCTCTGCTGGACATTGAGATGCTGTGGAAGAGCAGCCGCCAGCCTGGTGAGTCTGAGCGGGCACGTGGGCTCTGCCGCGCTCTGGACAGGGCTGCAGCTACGCTGCTGTGGCAAGCGCGATGCCAATCTCCTGCTGACAAACCTCCCTGGCAGGGAGATACCATCGCTCTGAGAGGCTGCCAACCTCAGGCTGGTGCTTGACTTTTAGACCCTGATTTGGAGAGCAGCTCGCTTGCTGCCTGGACAGAGCTCACCCACATCTGCCCACAGGGTCCTGGGTGGCCACAGACCATATGCTGAGCTCCAGATAACCTCTCACTTCTGCATGGGAACACTGCAAGAAACTGTTCATTACATCTACCCACACGTACCACACCCTGCTCCTTCACAGACACCTAGCCATTAACAAAAATAACAACAAAAAAGCCCCCTAGGGAAATATACTTCTGAGAACCTGTTCTGCTGTGGGCCTTGCTAACACGCTGCCACTGACAGACGTGTATAATCAACAAAAGCCATGTCACAGCAGATTTTTCTACTGTTACACCTTCTATCAAGAGCAGCTTTTTATTTACGAAAGCAGGTATGCACTAAAACAGACATTAACTGTGTAGCTGATGATGGCTGGCTAATGCCCTTTTCCTGGGCAGCCTCTTTTCTGACTGTCTGGCACTGCTTTTGGAGCAGCAGCATGAGCAGGAACAGAGACGGAAGCTCCACCGCAGCTGCTGTGTGTCTGACTTCTTTTTTCTTTGCAAAGACACAAGACAGTTTCTTAGAGCTTCCAGCTACTGAGCTGTCATCAATAGAAGGAGAAAAAAAAAAGTGAAGCAACATATTTTTCAAACTGCGAATATAAGTAAAATTCAGGTCTCCTCCAGGATTTTTACTTTGAATTGTTGCAGTTGCTTGAGCTTCCATGGTAGTAATTGCCAAAATTGTAGATTATTCTTCAACTTTCTGTCTTCTTTTTTTTTTTTCTGTTTCATAACATGAGGGTTGAAGGTTATTGTCCTGAAATAAGATTGCTGCACTATATAATGCAGCCAGTGTTGTCATGTAGAGGAACTGGAAAGTCCCAAAGCCAGTGCGTACAAAAGAGAGTTCAATTATGTTCTTAATTGTAGGCACAGACTCCAAAAACAACTGCAGGTTTCATGAGGCAGGAAACAAGTCACGGGGGTTTGAACTTTAAATCTCAATTAGCTGAACTTTCAGTCTGACTGAAGATTCTCCAAGGAAAACCCCTTTTTCCCCCAGTTGCCATGTCACATCACTGCCTTCAAACTCATTCATGTGACGAGCTCCTCTGTTGTCACTTGGGTGGGGTCGGCTGCGGCAGCAGGGGAGGAAAATCACAGCCAGCTGCTACTGATACTACTGCTGATGCCACTGCAGGGAGGAAACTGATAAATATTCAGGACTGACACAGTCCTCTCTGCCACCAGGATTAGCAGCAGCCATAATGGTCACTGATAATTGTAGTGTCTGATGACTTTGAAATGATTATTACCTCCCTGGGAGTGAGACAACTGCGTGTTAACAGCTGATGAACTTCTGGTCTAGTCTGGAAGATGACTAGCAGCTACGCGAAACTGGCTTCATGCCTACAGCTGCCGATACCCCACGGAGAATGATCCCAACCACCAGATACAGCACAAAGAAACCTTTACAGCATGTTCTTACAAATAGACTGGGGGGTTTTACTCGGTAGGAACCATGGTGTGTATATCAGAGACATGTTGGTGACAAACCCAACATCTGTCTTGCTCCTCTCACGTTGCTGGAACTTCTGTAGTCTAAGAATTCAATTTAGTGCTGAAAAATGAAATTTGATAAAGCAAGCTCTCAGTTTCCAGCTGATGCTAAAAAACCACGTGTTTTGAACACCGCCAGTTGTTGGTGTACAATGCTGTATTGGTTTCAACGTAGGCAAGATTTACTGTGGTGGGTCATGTTTGCTCCATGATTATCCCCTCTGTGAAGTTACAGTTCACAGGAAACTGTGTGCATTTAGCCTTGGTCCTGGAAAAAGCAATTTTAGAGGGGAGTCTGGCAAAACACTTTCCCTCACTCTCTCACATAGGGTTCTCTTTAAAAAAGAAAAAATAAAAATCAATGTTTTGTAAATAACAGAGAGCATGCAATATTAAGTTGAGAATTATCATCTTCTACCTTGACTGTATTTTCAGACACTTCTCCATTAGTGCAGGAACAGAAATGTGAGGTGAGAAGACGGGAAAGCACATGGAAAAACCTTCTTACAGCATCTCTGGAATTTTGAAAAACTTTTAAGTTCTCAGGCTGACTTATCCTTTCCTTATACAAGAAGCTCTACATAATTTTTTCCCTGCTTCCCTATAATGTATTCCACTACCAGACAGCTACATTCAGAACTAAAATAATCCTTTTATGAAAGAAGAAGCAAGGGTTACCAGAGGTCTTCTACTCCATCTTCTTACCCAGTAGCACAATCACCAATTCCCAAACTGTCCTTTAAAGGTATTCATCTATTCTGTCCTTATCTAATCTGCCCTTAAAACTAATGTCTCCTAGCAACCTATTTTGAAACCTCATGACTGCTGCTGTCTAGCCACTCCCTCCGAATGCCATCTCTTCTCTGGCAGGAACATTGCCATCTTGCATTGTTTGCCCTTTGCTTTTTAATTAACCCATATTCCACAGAGCTCACCAGAGCTTTTTCCTCTGCCATGTCAGCAACACGGCTCTTACTTTTTATAACTTTTCCCGTATCTACAGGCTCCACTCCTATTATCCATTAACTTGATTGCTGCTACTGCTCCTGCCTTTTTTTATTCCTAATTTATATTCCCCCATTCCTGGCAGCTGCTATCCAAATTAGTGGAAATGTCTGCAGAGGTTTACACTAGGTTCTTGCTTGGATACATTTCAGATTTTTTTCTCTAACTTAAATTCTTCAAGACTTCATACAGTCTGCGTAACCACTTTGAGTTGCTTCCTGCAATCCACCACGTTCCTTGTCATGCAACCAAACATCTCTTTGAGATGTACGTTTTTCCTCACTATACTTTCCTGCTCTCTTCCATAAGTTCCTTCATTTGAAATAGCAGTTGTCCTTCAATGAAAGCATTTTTTTAATCCCTTCATGAAATTCTTGAGAAGCTATCTTTTCTACAAGTATTTTAGTAGTAATGAGCTCATGATTCTCTCTGCTGCTTACACCTGTCTATCAGGATCTCAGGACACCTCATCCTGCTGGCACATTCTTGCTACAGTAGAACCTCATGCATGTTTAGGTGCTAGATGAATAACTGCAATATTAATAAGTCCTGGCCTATAAAAGTCATGGTAACTGTTCTGGAAAGAAAGACATACCAGCTCTGGAGGAACATTTAATTGAACCTTGGCTAGAGCTACCAGTGGTTTTAAAAGCATTTAATTTAAAAAGTTCTTCCTCAATTGTATGATGCTATCTTCCCTCGTCAAGCCTTTCTCTGACTTCCTGTTTTCAAGGTAATGGTTCTGCATTGTGGTGAGCACCAGTAACTAAAGAATCAACACACATTTCTCCAAAGAGTGCAAGACCATCCTCTGCCATGGTTTGTTGGCTGTGTGCGAGAGTATTTCAAGGGCAGGTGTATAACCTTTCCATTAAACAATGGTGGCAGTTCAAGTGAACTTTAATAAAGTCTGGTTACTTTGCAGCTTTGGGAAAACAGCCAAGATACATACTGCGAGGAGTAAGTGAAAATAAACGAGCGCAAAGAGCTTCTTCAAATGGCTTTATGTACAAATTGACACGGTGGAGATATAAAGCCAAGAGGCAGGCAGGTCCCTCCCTTTGTGACTGACCGATAGCTGGAGCAGCCTGTCTCACAGCCTGACCCTGCACTGAGCCTCGGGTAACCTCTCCAGTGCTAATGGCCGAGCTCCTCCCTCCTGCTGCTGGACTCATTCTCCCTCTTTTCACTTCATCTTTACTACTTCTATTCCAGCTTCTTCCAGTTTGGGGGTCAAAATACCAGGATTCACTTTGAGTTAATCAAGGAAAACTTTGAAAGAAATATTTTTGCAAATCCATTATGCTCACAGGCCACAATCTCCCCCTGAATCCTCATTAACCAAGATGCCAGCATCAATATCCTCCTGGATTCAGACTCCTTAGACAACAAATGTCCCGTCAGTACCATGAGTACACCTCACTCACATGGCAGTGACAGTATGGTCACAACAGCACAGAACTCAGGATGAATATGTTTTTCAGCTGCTCTCTGTATCTCATCTTTCCATTAGTAACTACGTTAACAGGAAACCCAGGTCCTTTCTAATTTTGCCAAATTCTGTACTAAAAAAATAAAAATTACAATTCAGGAGCAGATCTGAATTTTGTCTTTAAGAAAGGTGTTTCCCAACAGCAATGGCCACTACTCTGTGATACACAGCAATGTCCCTGGTTTAAAAAAGCACATGAAACCGCCACCAACTGCTGTTTTGAAGTAATTACTGACTACAAAGTCATGCTGGAATGCACTGCATACCAACTGAAATATACTGTAGCTATAGTCTAATACCTGGCTAAGCCATTAAAGAAACTTCCCTGTGGGGCATGTATGAAGTTTGATACACTTTTTATAACTATGCTGAAAACTAGATGATGGGGCTTTCTGCAGCGTCTCGCTGTAAAAATGCACGACTGCAAGAGTCAGGGCAGACCCTGCCTCTTTAGGGCAGACCCTGCCTCTTTAGGGCACTCCTGGCAGGTCATAAAAGGAGAAATCAGTTGAGCAGGCGGTAACTAAATAATTATAATACTTACACAGCATACCAGCTTGGACCAAGCCAAGGTTTTGAACGCATCTCAGACATACTTTATTTGCCTACAGCACCCCTGCCCTTTCTCTAAGGGCCTTACCCATATACCTGATTTTAGCAAGAGTATTTTGGTACAATGGACAGACAGTTTCAGAAAGAAAAGCAATGAGGGTGCTTCAGCTGTCCCAGATGCACTGGGAACTGCTCACGCCCATACACCCATTCACAGCCTGGCAGTGCTGCAACCATTACAGAAGTACCCACGGCCGCTCAGACAAAGGAGTTATGTATTTATGATACAGAGTCACAGCACCTGGGTGACAGTGGCCACGGAAGATGTCTCTGATAGACTCCTGAAACTGACGAATAGAAAAATAAAGTAGAACTGCAGTTGTTACCCTTAGCCACAAAATGCCTCAGTGCAGCTGCTGTCACCGTGAGAGTCTGTTAAAAGCCTGGCTATTTCCCTCAAACACGGCTGAGCCTGCACCATGTGAAATTTCAAAAGCATTTTGGCACTGCTTGTCATAATAGTTTGTTGGTTTTGGTTTTTTTCCTCTGTATTAATGTTTCATTTTTAAATACAAATATTTGAAGCAGATAACCCAGCTACAGAAAGTTAATTAATAAACAACCGAATTTTGCGGCCACTTCTAACCACCTTTGTTCCAAAATCTCATCAGTCAACCCCAAAGAAGCCTTAGGAAGTCAGAAACAAGCGTGCTTGGCATCAAAGCTCTCCACATTTCAGGTGCAGATCACTGCAGTTCTGCTCCTGTTCAGCGAGGCTGCGTCCAAACGCAGGATGTGTGAGCTGTTAGCTCAGCCCATGTGCGCTCCAGATCGCTGCCTTGTGTGCTGGGAGCGGGGGTCCATCCCCAGCCCCCCCATTTCTCTACTGTCTGAAATGGAGCTGGGAGAGCAAACCAAGTATGGAACGGCAGCCTCCTCGAACCCAGCTTTACCAGAGCTATTCTAAATCCCCTAATGTACTTCTGGTTTTAGTTTAACTTAATGATCTGCAATTCACTTTTTATAGATCTGGAATTGCCCTTTACAACCAGCACGCAGCTTTTCATGATTGTACAGACCAGCACAGCTGAGGTTACAGTTCTAAAGCATCTCTGGTAACTACTACAAATAATAAAACCTTATATAGACAGACACAAGAAAGCGGTTAGCTATCTGGCAGAAGAGCTCTTGCTCTCTGAAGCATAAACTTGTTAGCCACCATAAGTATTTTCATTCATAAAAACTTACGTGTTTCTGTCAGACAAAGCCTCAGCAAACATAATCCAAAAGTTGCCCATAAGGAGAAGCTGGCCATTGTTTTCTTGGAACTGTTTTGCAAAATCCAGAGCTCCTTGCAAGCTGCGGAAAGAAGAAAAGCCCCGATGCTTGTTAAGCCTGCAGTCAATGAGTCTGAAGTTTGCTGCACTTTTTATTCTGATTCAAAGGAACTGAAGTAATGACATAACTGGGAGGGGGAGCTCCATCAAAAGTCACACCCATATTGCAACAAAAGCTACCCAGCGGTGGAGGGGGGGGCGGGAGGGGAGCTCGTACTGACTAAGCAGCCACGCTCGAGTTTTAAAGAGGCACAAAACCTCCTCTTGTTACACAAGTACAGTCAAAACTTATTGCGCTTGCAGGAAAATTTGTGTAATCTCTCCTGAGTTAGCTCAGAAAGGCTCTGCTGGTTATAAGCTTCCCGTCCTGCGCTTATTGCAAACCAGGTGAACGTCAAGCACAAGAGCCTCTGAACCCCAGCAAAGCACCTACAGCTGCCTGGAGACTTCCCCAAAATATTTTGCTTATTTTGTCCCATCTCACCCTTTTCTCTTTTTGCAGTTCAATTTAGAGCAAGCAAAATGTCTGTTCTGCAATGAACCTTTCTGAGCTGTTCCTGTTCATCCCTGGAGGACAACCTCATGCAGAAGGTAAGTCGAGGCAGTTCAGTCTCCCACAGCCCGTTCCACCCCTGGCTGCTCTGCACAGGCTGCTCCAACCAAACTGGGAACTAACACCGGTGCCAGCTCTGATTCTCAGGACCAAGGCTGATATTTTATTGTACTGACAGTGCGAGGTACGGAAGGAATTATTCCTCCTATTCCCAATTCACAAAGCAGAGACATGGGATGAGAACACATATGACAGTCTTTGACATTCAGTAAAGGTCTTGGTTCCTGAGGAACCCCAAAGGTTGCAGCGTGGGGTTTTGTGTGACTCTAGGTGACCCCCACGAAGACTGCAGTGTGGGGTTTTGTGTGACTCTAGAAGCCACATGAAGTCACTGGTGGAAACCTCAAAGCCTCTGTAGACAGTGAAAGGCATGTCTGTTGTGTGCCTCAGCGATCTGTCGTGGTGTCTCCATACACTGGCCTCTCTCCAGAGCTGCGGAATTGCGACCGCGGTTTGCGTGCTGTGGAACGAGGGGTTGGTCAAGGATCACCAAAGCCAGTACCTCTCACCTTTAACAACCAACAAGTGGCAATGAGTGGCAGCAAGGAATGCCCCAATTTCAGTTTCACTCAGCAAATTTGAAATGAGTAGTTCTCTATCAGGTTACCATTTTGTCTATCCTCCCACTTGAAAGAACCTTCTCATTAATTTTTAATCTCTGTTAACACAAACAATGGAAAAATACAGACAGGCCTTTCCCGCCACAGGCACAAGAATGTTACACAAAGAGGTTTTCAGGACTTTACCTTTTCTTTGACTTTTGACTCAGAGATGGCTGGCTATCCTTTCTGCAATCAGCCAAATTTTAGCAACAGGTTCCAACAAGCTTTTCTTACAGGTCTAGAATATCTGATGGGACAAGGTTAAAGTGAAAAATCTTTCCTTAAAACACAGGAGATCTTTTTATTAAGAAGCTAGCAGCTTTGAAGTTACAGATAAAACATGTTTTATTTACTGAATATCCTACTTTTTCTTTTGAAAAAAATGGCTTTAAAAGTAAGGAAAAACCAATCTCCTCTACACCCTGCTACGTACAGTAGTGGAAAAGAAATAGTTCTGTGAATTACTGTATGTTTACAGCTATAGATATTTTGTCATTGAAATACATGAACAAAGTTTAGTGGGATTTAAAATGCTGGGCACACAGCTCATGCATGTTGTAAGCTTATTAAGCATATCTTTTTCTTCAATTGCTAAATTACTTTTAAAATTCAGCCTATGGATGAAACAAAAGAACACAATATTTAATTAAAATTTAGGTGTCTTTGAATCTTATTTTTTTGATGAACATCTCTGTTAATGTCCTGTATTCACAATTATTTGGAATGAAAAAAAATGAACATAAGTTTTCTTTGGCACAGGCAAATGGAGAATAATGTCCATTTCAGGGATATGGGCAAGTGTTAGAGAGGCAAAAGTCTTATTTTACCAGGAGTGGAAATTCCTGGTCTCTTCATGGTCTGAAGTTTCCAACTCTAGCCCTTCTGACATCAGATTATGAACAGGTTGTTTTCTCAATACTGAATATTATTTGATGTGTATCTTGGACTTCTCAGTACTCCTGCGTGTGTTTGGCAGGGGTGGGTGGTATTCCACTTTGTAAAGTCTCTTGCTTGTTGCCCTATAACATTGGGCTAAAATCAGGCACATTTAGACCAGGTGCATGGATGTGCTAATACCTCATGCAGAAGGAAAAGACAGATGTATACAAGAAAAATAATTCATCACAGCACGTCATTTCATGTGATAAACCACAGCAATAATTAATGAACTGCATGCACATAACACGTTAGGTTTGTCCATTTCCCATGCCCTCTGCCTGCTTACCTGCCAGCCTCGGACACACACTTGCATTCCAACGCAGGGAGCACTTCAAAGAGCTGCCATTAACAAATAAATAAAACAGCTGACACAAAAATATTTCCTTCTTTCCCACCCAAACATGGAATTTCTCCCCTAAAATATATTGGCCTAGAGTAGACAGCAGTCCAAATTTAGCTTAGGTGCAAGGCCTGATGCTGCTCAGAAAATTTAGTCCAAGGACAGCTCTGGGGAAAGTTTCTTTGGATTTGGGGGTTTCTTTCTGAGAAAGACATAACTTTTCTTTTTAGCCTGGCATAATCTTAGTACATAGGAACAGAAAAATCCTGAAGCAAATCTTCAGCTGAGGAAATGCCGCTGAGCATCACTTTAAGTTGAGCCTATCCGTTTATTCCCATCGTGGATTTGTTCCCATGACATTATTGTTAACAACACAAATCACACAGTTAAATGTTTGAGCTTTTGGAATTTGCTTACTCCCTTGGAAACAAGCAGTTAAATTACTGGCACTAAAAATCTGTCAAATAATAAATGGTACCAAATGAATTAACTTTTCAAAAGAGAATGAAACAACACAACTAAAAGGGATAAATCCCCAGCACTTGAAGTGTTTTTCTGCAAAGCCTGACGTGACACAGCGGATACTGAATCTATGATGGTGCAATATAGTACATCAGCACCAAAATAACTCGCTCGTGATTTTATCTTTATTTTATCACATACGTGAACTGTAGCCAGCACCAATTAATTTTGATAAAAATCCTATTAGGGGTTACATGTGTTGGAGCCCTAAAAAAGGAATGTGCATGGCTCCCAGTGATATAAAGAGATGTTTTTGCAGGAGATGAAACTCTGGCCCAGCTGAAGTCAAAGGACAAAATTCCAGTGAATTCAGTGGGGCAGCCTCTCCCTGTAATGTATATTTATTTGGATTTTATTATGTGGACAGACCAGAAAGTGAATGTACCTGAACTTACTATGAAAACAATTACACCAATGGAGATCAGTTTCACTATCAAGTGGGAACAATTTAAAGGGAGGAAGAACAGAATTTTGTTTCTGTCAAAATAGCTGGCATTTCTATTGTAAAAACCAGAAACTTTGAAAGAGGAAGCTCTTAATTTGAAAAACTTTTTTTTTCTATTATCAGCAGAAAGACTTTTTTTAAAATTAAAAAATCCTTTTCTGAACATATTTTGGTGGAAATTTCAAGCTTGTTATGGGGAGTTGAAGAACATAGTCTTGGTGAATATGAAAAGCACAAGTCTTACCAGGTAATTCTGGTCGTGGCAGCGTACATTCTGCACAGACTGCAGCTGAGTGGCTGAGAGTGGCTGTAGGTCAGCTTTGGGGGAGGAGGGAGGATTTTATACCCATTTAACTGTCATCTCAGTAAGATATTGTGGCTTTTAATAAGATTTCCTCCTGTGTCCCTAGACTGCAATCTCGTTTCCTGCATTTCAGACCAGATTTAATTTCCATGATTGACCCTGAAACCAGGTACTGCAGTGGGAAGGGTTGCAGCATGGTGAATCCTGTACTGCACACTTTTCTTGGGCTCTGCGTGCTGACGGGAAGGCGTCAGAAGAGCCTGTGCTGGTTTAAGCCAGAAAAGCTACTCTTTTGGCTGGAGGGCAGAGCACTCCCTTGGGAAGCTGGGCACCCGGTTCTACTCCCATCAACCTTTTGTTCCTGGATGTAATTTACAGCCTGTGTCCCGCAGAGAGTGAGGGAGATGAACAACGGCTCTTCGTTGTTTACTTCTGAAACAGGCAGCGACCCAGCTTGGCACCTCCTGCGCAGATTCATCAGCTTGTTCTACTGGTTTGCCCCAGATCCCTAAACAACTCACTAATACAACACAGGCAAAAATCTCAGCAGCCAGAATCACTCGAGTAGGCCATAAGGAACTCTTTGCAGCAAGGTTTCCCCCGTGGCAGACCCTGTGGCCTCATCAGCTTTCTGGTTCCTAGCACCATCCTGGAGCACTCAGTCCCTGGCCAACCCATGCGGCCCCTCACAGAGCACAGGGAGGACACCACAGCGCCAGTCCCCGTTCATCACCTTCACACCAGTATGCCCAGTTAGTTACTGGTAGCTGGTGGAGATGGGGCAGGACACCTGCAGACAGCAGCTGCCCCCAGCCACCCCAGCACACAGCACGGCTGTGCTGGACGCACCAGTGACTGACCAAGCCTCAAGCAGCTGCAGAGAGGGCTGGGGGAGAACAGGAGGAACCGAGGGCAGAAGGGGAGACACGTTTTCTCTGTGGGTGGTTTCAGTCTGTCTCTGCCCTTCCCTCCCCCTCGCCAGCCCTCTCAGCACACACCATGCAGCGAGAAGCTGGACACGGACAGATCAGAGCAGGAGCTGCCACCTTTGCGCGAATCGTTCTGTATTCCCACTCTCATTTCTTTCATCTGCATTTCAACAACTGGTAAATCAAGCTTATGCTGGGCAATCTCTTGTCTCTCCAAGACATGCTCTTTCTCCTCTCCCTCGCTCTCCTCCCCACTGGCTTTCCATTCTCTTCCTTTTGATTTTGCTTCTTTACTTCTGCCTCAGCTTCTCTCTCTCATCTCCACTCATTTCTCCTTTTTCTCAGCCCTCCCCCTTTCTCATCCACTCTCCCTTCTATGCAGCATGTTGGAATAATTAAATCGAACATTTAAAGCTCCAGAAGAGCAGGTGAGCTTTACAGAATGCAAACATTCACACAACTTGGGAAACACTTGATGTTTGCATAAGCAAACTGTTAACTATACCCACAGATAAATCCTTAGGGGCTCTTCTGCCTAATATGGACCTCACCAGAGCCCTTCAAAGTCAAGGGAAGTTTTTTACCGATTTTGAGGAATTTTGAGTCAAGCCAGCTGTGAACAGTGCGTGGTTTAGTCCCAGAATCTATATCATGACAACTCTGCATACTGTGTTTTTTCCCTGCTTGTATA
Source organism: Antrostomus carolinensis (assembly GCF_000700745.2). NCBI lineage: Eukaryota > Metazoa > Chordata > Aves > Caprimulgiformes > Caprimulgidae > Antrostomus > Antrostomus carolinensis. The sequence continues at coordinate 103,136 of NW_010301560.1, forward strand.
AAATCTGAGAGGACAGAGGGATTACATTGGATTTATAGCCACTGATAAAAAGTCTTCCTATCTAAAGAAAGTGAAAACCAAATTTTAGTTGGATTCATTCATGGAACCATTTCTGTTCACACCAGGTCTGTTTGTGCCAGTCCTGCCATAGCCACATATAACACAGCCACATTTAGGCTGTGCCCTAAACATAGCAGTGTGGGAGTGAATGGTTGAGCCTGTCTTTTCCAGTTAGGAAGGACGCTAAAAGCAGCCCTGCTCTGCATATAAACAGAAACTTACCGAATTCCACCACTCTCTTAGTCAGTTTATGACCCCTGTGGAAGGTAGGAGGGAAGGAAAAGTATCCTCATTTTATACCATAATAGGCATGTTTGTTTTCAGAAACAAAGATAATAGCTGGTTCCAGTCTGGCTCTAGCAGGGGAGGTGCAGGTGTGTGCACATCGTACAATGAGCAGGATGAGGAGCCTGACAGGCACAGCAGGGCCTGGATGGCTAAACTTGCTGGGTGAAACAGACACTGAGCAGCCTGCCCCTCTCACATGGCTCCAGGAGTAGGATCTTCTTCCTCAAACCACCGTCCTTTTGCCTTCTTGGACATGCAGACAGCAGCAACTCCCATTTCCCCCTAAAAAAAAAAATAATTTTATATATATATATATTTTTAGAGCCAGTTAACTCTGCAGGCTAAACACAGCCAGGGATCAATGAACTTGGCTCCTCCTGGTGCAACAGCAGCAGCTCACTTACCAAGACTTGACCCCTTGTGCCTGGGCAGACCCAGAGAAAGCCGGCCAGCTGTCTCCTGAGCCTGCTGGCAACAGGGAGCACGAGGTTCAAGCAGCACGGCGTGTCTCTCCGCTGATGGAGAGTGCACAAGGCAGGAAACCCCCGGTCTGCCCCTGGGAGCTCACTCGGAGCGTGTAGAGGGGGCAGTTAGGAAAGCTTCTTTCATTTCTGAGCTCTACGTAATTTATGTGGGAATTATCAAGGAATATAAACAACGACTTTAAGGGAATGGCTTTCTCTATATAAGTAAGCACAAGAGAGTAATTTGGGGTGACTCTGCAGGCAGGAGTTTTGTGTAAGGCTGGAACAGAGGCCCAGAAAATAGATTTCATAAAATTAGCTAGACAGAAACTCTGGTTTTGCACATTTACATGTTCCTGAATTTCTGGTAGCAAAATAGATAAGGGAGGAGCTGAATGCTATTACAACACAGTGAGTTTATCTTATAACTACAAATTGTCACACATCCATTGCCTGCTTAACAACTTGGCTTAAGTAACAATGAAAGCCAATATTTTAGAAATGAAAAATAAACACTCATTTGGGATTTTATTACACAGTTGGTAAGAGTTCAATTACACACTGAAGTTCATTTCTTTCCTTTACATACCTAGAATAACACAGCTGTGTTTGAGAATGCATATTTCTGACTGACCAAAAGCTGATACTACTTGTGGTTTATTTGCTTTGCCTTTTCTTTAGTAATATTGAGTGAAAATAACTTACTGAAGTTAAGAAAAAAAATACTACCTTGCATATGATTTTGCAGATGTGCTTGCATTCAGTTGCAGCCCTTTTGGTTTGCCTTTTGAGGGATGTTTGAGGTGACGCGATCTACCAGTACGAGATACTAGCTGGACAGAAACTCTATAAAGAAAAAGAGAAATTCAATGTTTTATGCAACTGTAAATTACAAAATACACAAGATGCTGGTGATTTATATAAATACGCTAATCATCAAAATAAATGTAAATACACTAATCATCAAATGACACATGATCATTGCTAACCAACCCCATATCATTTTTTGGTTCCTGCACACTACTTTTTCAATCATTTGTGATCCAATGACAAAGAAAACATTTGTTCAGGAATTTACCAGATTCTTCTGAATAATGCACATCTACAATATCTGCAATGCATTCAAAAACTTTCAATTTGCAGAAGTGTACAGCTGGCAATAAATAAAGTATTACGAGTTATTTGTTCACCTCTAAAACATTCCTTATATATGGTAAACATTTTACTGAAGTGTTGGAAGGATTAAGCAGGTCATGTCTGAACAGCGTCTTGGACAAGTCAGATCTGGAAAGCTATTAAGACTCCTTGAGATGTAAAAGTTTCATCCAACTTGCACTGAATTTATAAGAAATGATCTATGTCTGAGTCATCTGAGATTTCAAAGATATTATAGGAGAGCAAATTCAGTGATAGACAAATGGACAGAAGAACTATCAAGAGAGTCTGCAGTTGATCTGCTGTCCATTGTACCTGGAAGTCCCATCAGTAAAAAGCCCCACTTCCTGTCTTTTGCAAGATACTTTAAGATAAAGGTGTTTATACACATAAAGATTTACCTAAGATTCATACTCCACCCAGTTCACTTTCTACAACAAACCTTCCTTAATTGTTACAAGAATTTAACGAAAATTTTCCCTAGGGGAATGGGTAGGAGAGGCAGAGATAATAGAAGGAAGAAAAAAACCGTCCTGTCAGTCTGATAGAGGCGGTACTGTAATAAACCCTGCGCACCACTAGCCAGCAAACAGGAACTGCCAGCCAGAACTGCAAAAAAAGCCTCATCCTAAACAGCTTTTTGAGAGTCTTGGGACAAAATGGAATGTGTGGAGTGCACTCCTGCAAAGCTTCCTTCCCTTATACAGGGGGAAAGTCACCGTTTGGTATCAGCTTGCCCAGGAAGGATGGATCTACATCAACATCAACTCCTACAAATGCATTGCTCCCCAAGTGATGAATTATGCGAGGCATATCTCAAGGGCCATAGATGTGAGATAGACAGGCTATGAATGTTCAACAGTCTAGTTCAAACAAAGATAGAAGGCTGCTAAAGCTTATCTCAACTATTTAAGGATTCCTTTTTAACTTCTCCCTCCCATATTCAAATTCAGCTCTTCAGTCCCAGCCTAGCAAGTTTTTCCTCTCTTCTTAATCACACATTTCTCTACAGACAGATATCTGAAACCCAGTTCACGTGGCTCAGTCTTTGCTGAACTTGGCAATTCCAGAACACTTTGCACTTTTTCTAGCTTAGCCCACTGGGGAACTAATTGAAGCACTCGTAGAAAACTGAGAAATACAAAGGTAAAAATGCACCATATGCTGCTAGACACGTGCAGCCAGAAACTCTTACTGAGTGTCTGGGGAGGCTCAGAGATTACTCATTTCCTTCCGAAATATGGATGCATCACATAGAGGGCACAGCAGATCCTTCGCAAAATATTGTTAAGTATGAGAATTTCAGAAAACAGAAATATAACTTTTCTCTAACTGCAAGTACAGGTTACAGTCTTAATTATTCAGATTGTGATTATCTGAATTAGAATGCAGCCAAGACGGTACGACTAAACACTCGCCTGTGAGCAAGACCAGAGTATTTGATTGCACTGGGGTTTTTTTGCCTGGGATGTGTAAGACCCGGATTTAAGTCCTTTACCTGCTATGACCATTCCCACCACAGCTGCTCTCCCAGGAGTACGTACTAGCTGGTGGACAGTTTGGTCCCCTTGAGCTGGGTGTCTCTCAAGCACTCCTCTTGAAGTTGCTCCATTTTGCTTAAGACAGCTGGGAAAATATTAGGCCAGAGAGAGAAACTGAACCTATGGCTGAATAGCTTCGTTTGACACACGTGTGGGAGAATCGAGGTCCTTATTTCCTCAGGGAGCAAGTAGTTTAGCACGTCTTTGCACATCTCCATAGCAAAGACAGCTCTAGCCTGCTGTCAGCTGAGCCTGCTTCAGAGCTGAAAACACCGTAGCCGTGGTTGTACGGCATTGCAAATGAGCTGATTAGCCTTGCAGATAAACCTCACTAGCTAGGACCAGCTGCATACTGGTAGCGATCTACCAGGCTCTCATGATGCCTCCTTACATCACATGGAAGTTCCAGCTGGGTACATCTCTCTTCCCCCTTCTGCTGTACGCTGAAGTCCTGTCCCTGGTCCCTCGAGCTGAGCTGACCCAGAGAACACAGCACACTGCGGGATTTCGGTGTAAGTCGCCAGTAACGCTGCTGGTGGACTTCCAGACAAGAAAGGGGATATCTCCCACTGAGGTCTAGGCCAGTCTGTCCCTTCCCCACCTCCCCTCTTTTTCTCCTTTGCAAGGCTCTGCAGGATTTCAGATTTTGCTGGCATGGATTTAGGCTGAAGCAATAGCCTATTCAGTAACAGGTTTTGGCCTTGCCAAATGAAGTTTTTTGCCAAGCAGGAAGTCTGGCCAAGCAAGCCCAGGAAAAATTCCTCCTGAGACTCAACTAGAGTACGCGATAAAATTCAGACAGGAAAAAAAATTAAGCTGAACATGAGGAAGGTCCTGCTATGATGGCAGCTACCTAGGGAAACAGTTTCTGAGAACACACTTGTCCTTGCTGAATGATGGATGAGATGACTAGACCTTTTTAACTGTGAGTCTGTGATTCACTTAAGAGGATCCCACATCTCAAGTGCTGTGCTTGAAACATCTGAACAGTTACTGAAACCAGCACTAGGAATTAATCGCATCGCGGTGGGATTTGCCACTCCTGAGAGGCTTTACTGCAGACGAGGGGTCCTTTCTGTCACACAGGTTTCAGGCTGAAACTCAGCTAGCAGCCTCCTCTGCTTCTAGGAACACAGCTTAGTTACTTCATGAGAAAGAACTTTTGTATTTTAACCTGTCTCATCTTTACTCAAGTTACTGACCATCTCACAGACATCCCGGATTTTACATTCCTCAAGAATCCATTTTATCACCCCTGACAGATGAGAGATTGTCAGTAGACAGCGAATTACAAGGTGAAAAATGAGGAATAATCTGAGTGTAAATTTATGAGATTCATTCTTAATGGCCTTCTACTTTGTGCTCCAAAAGAAACACCAACTCATCCACACTTTGCTCCACTCAGCGCCTTTGTCATGGAAAGATGACAGCATGTTCTGTGCTGTGCAATGCAATTAGAGCCTCACAGGATCAAAATCTTTAAATAATTTCTACAGCCTCACAGATTCAGTAATTGTTTTTAACATAAACAGGAGAAAACATATGGTTTGATGCCTGACCGAACTGAGAATTCAAGTTACAGGCATTGTAAAAAAAAAAAATTATACAAAAAGGATCTCCTGAAGAGACACGTAGTGATCTTCTAGGTCAAGTACGCTCTCACTGCCGCGCTACTACACATCCTTCAGCACTTTCCACGCTGAGCTATTACTCTGCAAATAACAGGCACCTTTTAGAATGGTAGGCAGTGCTAAGAAATATTGGAAATAACAACCGTGCAGCTCTGACCTGTTTCATAAATTCTTACGAGTGGAGTGGTACAGAGGGAAAGAAATCATAGAAAAAAGGGACACAGGATTTGAAACGCAGATACCAAGGACCGGGCTAAACACATGCTTTTCTAGTTGATTATTTTAATGTTGTCAGTGAATCACTTCTGAGCTGCAGCTCAGAAACATGAAATATTTAATGCCCTCTTCATATAAACATAGTAGTAGAGTAAGGAACAAGTACAAGATCTGTCAGGAGATATGTTCTTTGTCACTGAAAATATAATCTCAAGAGAAAATGATCTCAAGTAAAATGTACTTCTATATCGTCCTTCAGATGACTGTGTACAATGCTCATTCATGTGCACGGCTTTAGCCATGCAACACTGACCATACATGAACACTAAGATATCTTCATAAATCTGAGAGCCATGAGACAAGTTATAGAAAACTGGGGAAAAAAGAGGAGAGTTCCAAGAGAGGTTCACATGATGACAGCTCCTTCTCCTTTCTGGGGCAGAGATGAGCGGAGATGGACACACAGGATGACCCAGCAACACTGACCTCAGCCATTCTTTCCTGCAGGTAGAGACTCAAATTCACCAGAAGCTTTGATACCAGCTGAGCCTTCCTGATTACTAAGTAGTCCCAGAAGGAAGCTATGCAGGGATCATGAGCCACGGTTTCATCCTCTCTATATTTAGTTTTTGGGCCCTTGTCCTGAATGTAAAAACTCTAAGATAGAGTTGTCCTCTTAGAAAAGTAGAAAAGTAATTTCTTGATCTAAGTAGAGATTCCTTTTCCATATCAGCGTAAAAATACCTTTTCCCAAGACAAACACAATTTTTGACAGTTTGAACCCTGTCAGTATTTTGAGATCTGAGTACTGTCTATCGGCCAGCCTGCAAGCTGCTGTGGAAAGCAGTCGGAGTTCAGATATATCGCTCAACGATCCCAAACTTAACCGCACAGCAAAAGGAGAATCAGATACAAAATAAAGTCTGTTCTATACCTGAAGTTTTAAAATCAAGGAGCTTGACCTCCCCATTTCAGTTGTCAAGTTTAGCTTTGGTTAGGAATCAAAATCTATCTCTAAGGCTGAACAAATGCAGGACTATTTCCAGTAAACCGATATGCCTCACTAGGCCAAATACTGTGTTGATTTTCCTTCCTATGTATACCCCAAACCCAACAGATTTTAGAGGGGAAAGGAAACTCCAAAGCCTCAAGAATGTGTATAAAACTCATCTAGCCTTCTCGGTTAAACCAAAGACACAAGAGAACTTGCATCTCTGGTGATAGGTATGAGGGGGACAGAGGTACAAACAGCAGAGAAAAGGTGAGCCTGGGAAGAATTCAGAAACTTGCTTTAAACCACAATCAAGAGTCAGAGACAAGCTTGAGAAAGGACACGTGAGCCACGATACGGACAGAGAACTCATTTCCACCCAGCAATTAACACCGCGTTGTCTCAATCAGTAATCATTTGCATGCAATCACCACCTACTCACCCTTGTTCTGCATAAACAGAAATTCACTTCTTAAATTTGTTTTTTAATTCAGCATCAAACACATTTGTTCGGTTATTTCAAAAGCTTTTGAAACGCAATCAGAAGCCATCAGTGGGGTTTATATATAAACTCCAGTTTCCAAATGAACAAACACATTTTTCTCGACATCCACCTTAGTCCAATCATTTCTTCCCTCTGCATGTGGCTACATGACGAGTGAGGGAAAGATATAAATAACCATGCCAAGTTTTCAGCAATGAACTGTCTCTATTATAGTAAAGAAATTGCACATCAGATGAGAAGCTGCAAAACTTAATTAAAAGGAAAAACTCAGTTACACAGTCTGTTACATTGTTGGGGTTTCTTGTTGTTGTTGGGTTTGTTTGGTTTTTTTAGTTACCATTTATTTTAAACTTGCAGAAATCCTCAACATCCTCTGAAGGGAAATAAAGGTCTCAGCTGTGCAAGTAGATTATAGAAAGCACCAAAGAGGCATTCAAAGATTGCTTGGTTGAAACATCCCTCCGTGTTTCTGCACCCTTGTCCTGCTATTTGGATTCTCATGCAACTACTAGTGGTGTTAGCTTTTGTGGAAACACTTTTTAAAGGAAAGGAACCGTAGCAGACATAACAATTTCTGATTTGGCTGTAAATGTCTATCACATTAGGTTCTCTGAAGTATGTTTTTAAAAAGAAGGAAAAAATATAGTTGTGATACCAGGCTTCCTTGTGCCTATTTTCATTTGGATATGCAAATGAAGGCTGAAACCTCTACAGTAGCATATAGTCATTCAAAGACACTTGTGTGTGTGTGTATATATATATATAAAATATTATATACACTTACATGCATAAAACAAGAAACTTTATGAATCACTCATCACATATTTGAAGAACAAAAGTACAAGAACACATGAAAAGGAGATTGCTGAAGTTCTTCACTAGAATTCAGCTATGGCATTAAACCAAATCCAGGAACCACTTCTCAGTTGCTCTTTGCATAATTTGGTTCTGACTTTGGTGGTTTCCTGGAGGTTCGTAATCCTGATCAGGTTTAAATAAGTTAGGTACTAAAACTGATCAGCTTTTTAAAGACAAGTGAAATTCCAGTGCAGAGTCACTACTGCTACTACTGACCATATTTTTAAAGAGAACAGCCCAGTTTGCTCTCTCTAGGGTGTGGGAGAGTAGGAATTTATTCTTTCAGATGCTGCTTTACACAGGCAGCTACCTATATACTGCTGATGCCAGATACCTACGCTCAAGCAGTTGGCCAGAGCCGTGATGCTCTGTGAATGCAAATATTTCCTAAGAAAACTGAGAAATCTGCCTAAACCTCAGAGGAATGTGGTATTTTAGAACTAGCCTTATTCCTCTCAACACTTCCTGCTGTAGCTATAGGAAATGCCCTTTATAGATCCCATTTAGAGATACTTGGCTTGTCCACTCTGTAGTGAACTCTGGGTGAGGTTCTGGCTTCTATTTGGGGAGCCACAGGGTTGACACACCTAATTATTAGGTATTCAAGTGCTTTACTGGATCCAATCTAAAAAAGTACATTCCTCAGAAATTATGTCAGTGATTCTGACTGGTTTCAATGGGACTATTCTTGGGCTTAGATTTGTCAGTTTAGGTATTTTGCTGAATGAGTGAGCTCGTGTTGCTAAGTGATCACTGATTACCACAGAGATATTATTTCACCAACTTTCTTCTGCTTCTGTTACTCATAACCAGGCCAAATTAATTTGAACTGCTGCCATTGTATTTGCTTATCACTATACACTTCTGTAAATCCCCCAAACTGGCTACTTAGGATGTGAGGCAACAGCAAAACAAGTTTTCTGTGCTTTTTCCTGAACTCTGTAATCTAAATTCTGCCCAGGCAAATCACACTTTTAACTAATAAGATAGGGAAGACTGATATGTAAGATAGGAAATTATGAATTAAAACAAGATTTCTTTCATGTTTTGCAGGATCATCCTCCTTTTTTTTTTTTCTCTCCAAACAAATCTAGGAAAGACATGAATGTTTATGACAGGGAACACCAAGCAAAGAAACATCAATCCCACATGTTTAAGGCAAGAAAGAATGAAAGCTTTTATCATATTTAATGTGTATTGCAATTGCTTTAGATAATCCTAATTACCCTTAGGAGACCTGGAGTATGTTTTGAAATGTAGAGTTATTTGACCAAATCATTAAAATATTCTTTGATTCCTGACATCTCATAAATGGAATGAAAAGTTCATGCTTTCAGCTCACTTCAAATCTGTACAGCACAAAAATGTAGTCAAGTAATTAGAACAATAAAGTCTTTATTTCTGCCAGTGACTCAGAATACAGTAAAATAAGTTTTCCTTTATAACACCCCATTACTGCACTTTCCTGCAGTCAGAAAGCGAGTGGTTTAGCACTGTGGGAGGCACGGAGAACACCCTGCTTTGTTTAGGAAATATCAGATAGACGGCAGCAACAAAGAGATGGGGAGTCGACCTGGGAGGGAGCAAAGTAAACTGGCAATTAAAGGAAACGGGAAAAGAAATCGTAAATAAGGAAAGTCAGCTTAAAACATGATTTCAGGTGAACATTTCAAAAGATAGATTTACCTGCCAGCCTACCAGGAAGTAAGAGAGCTGAATTTGTGAAAGGGATTTGGGTATCTCAAGGTCTTGTCTCTGTCTGGCTAGAATGTATAAAGCCACAGTAATGACACTGGCTACAACAAAAGCATGTGTTTGGGCTTTTTGGGGTGTTGTTTTGGGGTTTTTTTTTCTCTGTATGAACCTGCATCCTCATGCAGTGTCTCCTTTTAACAACTCACTGAAGAAACTTCCAACAGTTCGTTATTTTAATATTTGAACTTCCCTTTTCTACAGTCCCCAAAAGGCCCTGTTTCCCCCCTGCTACCAGTAATCTCACCTCTTCCATCACAAAAAGTACCCAACATTCTTACCTAAATTCAAGAAGTGGGTGATTCACATTTTTTCAGTCTTTAATTAGGTTTTACAAAGCTCTTGTTAAAAGATTGAGACCATATAAGGTCTATTTGAAAGATTCATTAACATTTTCAATGAAAGGTGTGTTTGACAGTGAGCTGCCCACATTCTCTGGTGTTTTCACATGGTGAGCAGCCTAACTTCAGCATGTGGACAGAATATCTGTAATGACTGACAGCACATGGATGAAGGCACTGGCGATAGAAACATGTTCAATCACATTCCCTCTTGAATGCAAGTTCCTGTGTCCCTGTACAGTCATCAGTGGCTCATGATACTGGCTCATCAAGTGCCTATTTCATAATCCAGGCAGTTTCAATTATTCCGAACTGCTACTCAGAAACTATTGATGACTGCACAATTTGTTCAAATAAAAGTGCTCAAGACAAAAAGAAATTCCCAAAGATAAAGAAAAATGTTTACCTGTTAAAGAATCATTGAAACCCACGTCCCTACTATCTCTCCTAATATCACCTAGTATAAGAAGCATTCACCTGTACTCCCACTAATTCAACAAAGGAACAATTTCTTTTTATTCTGTTTTATTTATTGGACTAATGAGAATGACGTCAAAAGAGAATAAAAAAAGAAGTTGAATTAACATGTTAGTTCAGAGAAACATTCTGCCCAGTCTGTTCCTCTTATCTTCTTGATTAAATAAAAATTAAAACAAAAATGTTCTTACATGCCCCCACTTTTCTTTAAGGATATACATATGAGTATAACTTCATGACTCCTGTAAATATCATTGCAGAGTATGATATGAGATTGGATCCCTACTTTATCACCATGTTCAAAATAATTTTTTAGAAAGACCATTTTTCCCCCATTATACTGTCTCACTGCAGAACAGGCACATTTACTGTGTCTGTGTAGAACACACGGGCAGAGAGGGAGTTACTGATGCTGGTGACATTTTTTTCCTCACATGCTTAGCAGGCTGTTAAGATGTGTGCTCCCAAAGCAGCATCGACTGTCAGTTTTTCCATCACCAATGAGATCACAACTCGAATTAAAGAATTTCCTCTTCCACTGCATATGCTGTTCTTTCTTTTCTTTTTATTTATTTCTTCCCCAATCTTCTGGCTTAAAACACAAAACCTGAGAGTAAACTATCTTATTTCAGCACTTTAGGTAGAAAGGTTATCATTCCTCCCAGCTCTCAGGTTAGAACTCTGTATTTTAAAGCCTGCTGCAATTCTGGCTTAGAAATTTGATTGACTGCATGTTTATAAGAATATGTGTCTACATTTTTGTTCTCATTAATGCATATTCAGATCTTAAAGGAATAAATTACTAGATTAAGCAAGAAAGTGAAGCAGTGCTAATCAGCGCAGGAACTATTGTGTTGAGCCCAATAGTTTCTCCTTCAAAGGGTCAGATGAGATGTTCATCTGTGCCATGCAAACAAAAAAACCCCAAAATGGATGTTCACATTTGAAGAAATGAAGTTGAAATATTTATTCATCAGTTCTCTCTTACTAGGTTTGCCAGAGAAGATACTTTATATTGTACTGCACTTAGAAATAACTAGATAGGTCAGCGCTGCAAAAATCCTTCACAGTTCTGTCCTATAACTGCACTTCCAAAGAGGAGCAAAGAAATGATTTTGTGCTCTGTACTGACGTCAGTGGTCCCACTGGTGCACAGAGTGACCACGATTTCGCAGCGTGTGAGAAAAACTTTCTAACAATGACACTCGTTTCCCTGTGCAATCACTCCCAAAGGGAATGACAACAACCACCCAGCAAAGCAACGGGTAACGCAGAATATTGAAAATAGGGCCAACAGACTAATTTGTATGTTTAAGCTGCGTTGCTTTGGATATATGCAGATGTGCACAACTGAAAAATGAACTTAAATAGATGTATTATTTTGCTGAGAGGATTTGAAGATGCACTGGAGCACGCACAGGAATTTTGCATGGTTTGTGCATCATTATCTCCACGGTAATAAAGAAAATATTTGTACAGAGAGAAAAGATCAGGGGTTTATAAACAGACAATACTATCTACATAAATACTAATGCAGGACCACTTTGACAATTTTAATGCACTTTTCCTGCCAGTCTACGTTACGTAAAGCCCTAAATTATTTCAGTCACCAAGAATGCAGCCATTATTTAGAAAAAACACTCAGGAACAAACCTGGTACCTTCCACAGTAAGACATCCCTGGAGTTAGCTGGTGTTTTCTCTAACAACAAGAGTCAGCAATGATCAAAAACTCAGTATGTTGTCCACTGATGCTCTTGGTAACCTTTCTTACATTCATTTAATGAAAAACAACGAAAAAGTTCACCAAGACTTGCTTAAGTCCAGAATAAGCAGGTTTCACAGGGAAATCTGATTCTTGCACCAATTCCATCACACTTTCATGATCGCAGAAGTGGTTGTCATCCAGAACAACCTCTTTTTAATATATACATCCATCTGGAATCTTGAATCCCAGAATCAAAGCTTCATATGGTTTTAGTCACAAGATACTGAAGTTACCCAGAAGGGCAGGAGCAGCAGAATTTCTGCCTCAAAGCAGCTCTCATAGTCTGTATGGTTATATTTTTGCTTTTCTGTTATGTTTGTTTGGCATTCTTGTATTTGGCTAAACACTTGTACATGATACTGACACACCCATTCTCCCACAAAATTATTAAAGTTACAAGTTCAATCAGTTGCAGTAATTGCATCATCTTTGCTTTCAGTAAGGTGAACTGGAGTGATTTTAAAGAATGTATTAGCAATAATAACAAGAGATAATGCATAAGGTTTTCTTTAGTCATTCTAGCAGCAGAACACAAAGGAGTATTAAGATCTATCAATTTGAACTTAAAAATAATATGGATTAAAATAATCTCTACTTACATGTTTCATTTCAGGGTTTCCATATTTCTTTTTCAGATTAATTTATACTATCTTATTTATTTTCACGCTACTTGCTGCAAACTGGATGCTTAATGTATTGCTCCTCAGTCTTGATATGTAGATGCCGATTTTCTGTCCATCATTAATTATATCTGTTGGTCTGGGAAAGCATATTAAGTTAGCTGAAAAAATTTCTTCAGATTTAATTGCCTCTGAATGAAATATTAGGGCAAGGGAATATTTTTTCATAAGACCAAGACCATTAACAGCAGCTGCGCTAATTATCTTTCACATGACAAGAAGAACTTTTCTGTAAAAGCAATTAACCAGCCTCTTCTGATGCTTACAAAGAAAACTTTGTAGAACTGACTAAACATGAAATTGACTTAAACACAGGAAATGCAAAAATGAATTCAGGCATCTTCATTCTTCACTAGGTAAAATGCAAGAAGCAAGTAAGCAGAAGCAACTGTGAAAAGCAAAGTTGTTTGCTTGTTTGGTTTTTTTCTTCCGAATACCTTCTGATATCCAATACTTAGAAGTTGTTACTTATCATACAGTTACAGAGTCTTCATTTTACACACAAAATGGATGGCAGTCTTGTATTTTTAGTCACGGGGTCTGTTAATAATGTGACACATTTTTATGCACACGAGTGTGACACTCATTATGAACTCAATTGAAATTCACACTAATGGTATCACCAGCAACAGCAATGGGGATGGAAGAGAGCCAGGCATCATGGCCTCTCCGATGAGTGTGAGGAGGAAAGCCTTCAAAAATAAGCAGTACTGGGAGATTAGTGTATATTACTGAGCCTTATTGCAAGATCAGGCAGTTTAATCAATGAACACAGTATCGGTCCCTTGGTTCTGGGAGCACAGGATGAAAAAAGCACACATCAGCACTATTACTTACTTTCAACAAGTTACATAAGGAAATAAACTCCTATCAAGGCCTCTGCTTAACCAGCTTGAGTGAATAAAGAGGGAAATCGAAAGCAGTGACGAGTTTGTTGAAGACCACGTGACCTGAAAGAGAAAACAGAGAAAGCAAATAAAGATGCATTGTGAGAGGTCCACCTCCGTGAGCCCTATTTGGGTGAGTGTACAGGAGCCCCAGGGCTCCTCAGTCCCACCCCTACTGAAACAGCCTGGCTATGGCAGTAACACCACGAGGCTGGTAAAGGTTCATGGCAGAATTTTTAGCCAATTTTTCAATCTGTACAGACATGACTGAACTCCCATCAGTCTCCAAACTAAATCACAGAGTGGCTGAGGTTGGAAGAGACCACCGAGGATGAAGACTCCACAACCTCCCTGGGCAACCTGCGCCATTGCTTGTTCACCCTCACAGTAAAAAGAGGGTCTCCTGACATTCAGAAGGAACCTCCTGTGTTTTAGTTTGTGCTCATTGCCTCTGGTCCCGTTACTGGGCACCACTGAAAAGAGTCTGGCTCTGTCTTCATCACTCCCTCCCTTCAGGTATTTAAGTAAATTTATAAGATCCCCCTGAGCCTTCTCTTCTCCAGGATAAACAGTCCCAGCTCTCTCAGCCTTCCCTCACAGAAGAGATGCTCCAGTCCCTTCATCATCTTATTGGTCCTACCTCGTACTCTCTCCAGTCTGTCTGTGTCTCTCATACTGGGAAGCCCAGAACTGGACACAGCAGTCCAGATGCAGCCTCACCAGTGGTGAGCAGAGAAGGATCTTCTCCCTCGATCTGCTGGCACAGCCCAGGATACCCTTCGCCTTCTTTGCAGCAAGGGCACATCGCTGGCTCATGTTCAGCTTGGCGTCCACCAGGACCCCCAGGGCCCTTTCTGCCAAGCTGCTTTCCAGCTGGGTGGAGGCCAGCGTATAAATATTTTATCTCTAACTTTGGAACATCTACAGAGCCAACATTTTTAGCCATGATTTTTATAATAGCATAATCCTGGGCTTTTCCATCCCACTGGGTATTTATCGCACAAGTTTTGGAAGAAAACAGCTGGTAACTCTGCAGCAAGGAAGAGATGCAGACTCCTTGTGCTGGCGGTTCAGAACGTCTAATTCTGTGTCTGATGTGCTCAGCTAGATTGTATTTCACTACTGCAGTTATACCAGAAAGGGCAGCAGCTGGTGAGCGTAAGCTTCTAGTAGACACAATAACTTGCAAATGGAGATTTCAAGCAGTTTGCCAGGACTCTTGCATTTAGCTCTGAATAGATCATTGAAAATAACAACATTCTTCCTGGTTTGTAGTTAGGAGAGAGGGATCCTCTCACCGACCTAGTCCACTCGGCATTTTCAGATTTTCTTTTGTGTTGTAATTACTAGAGACAATATAAGGTGGCATGAAGGTCAGCTTAATCCCACCTGGACTGTCAAACAGTGAATCAAGCATCTACAACAATTTAAAAGCTACCAAGATTTGGGTCTTGCTTCTACACAAGCCACCAGGGCAAAACAATTTCAATAGTTCAGCCCTAACAATGCAAAGTTAGGGACTTACTTCTAACAAAGGGTTGATTTTGTCTTGTAAACAAAGATAATACTTAACTGAGCAAGACATTGAGCAAAATGAAACAGCTGAATCAGTCTGGAATAATGTACTGGTTGAAACAGGATGGGAAAAAATGAAAATATTTACATTTGGAAGGAAGAAACAGAACACAAATGTCACTGTGTAGATTTTTGGTTTAGAAGATGCTGTTATCAAATCAATATAGGAGCAAAAAACAGAAAAGAGAATAATAGTTCAGCTATAGGTGTGGCCTAAGATACGAATAATACCATGTGTGTACGAGAATCTGATTTCCAGTTAGCTATCAATCAAGAAAAGAAATGCACATTGCTGTTTGCTCTTTGTGGCATTCAGTTTCCTGCCTAGTAAACTCCTCTGCTCCCAGTTGTGAAATATTCGAAGCAGCTGGACTAAAATACAAGGTACAGGCCAAGCATGTGAACTAGACTGCTGTGTAGAACTGTCTCACCGTTTATTGACTGCACCGTGTTTTACATAAAGGTTATTGGAAATGACTTTATATTCTCCTACTCATTGAAGAAGATACTGAATAACAAGTGAGTCAAGAAAACAGAGACTCCTCTAGAAACTTTTCCATGTACTAATGATCCCTTTTTTACAGTTACTGTTTTCTGATCTCTCAATTAGTCAGACTGTGTTTCATTTTGTGGAGTAACACTGACTGAACTTGTACGATTCCAGTTAGAATACCCATGTACACAGTAAATATGCAACTGCCGCGTCTAATGCAAAATCTCTTCTGTTCATTTTCTCCTTTGTGTTCCCAAATTTTGCCAAAGTGATCCCTACAGATTCTCAACTCACTATGCTTTTATGCTGTTCCTGCTATTGGCAAAACTCATTACCAGTTGCTAACAGAAGAGGAGCTGGACAGAGCCAGCTCTCTCCCAGAAAACTCAGCGCATCTCCATGGAAGACCCAGCAGATTCTTTCCCTCTAAAGGCTAATGGAAAAGGGTGAGCAAAGATTGCACTCAAATTCTACCACAGGGAGTGAGAAATCGGTTTGAAAATCAACACTGGTAATTTATTAAAACATTGTGACATTCAAGATTAAAAACATTTTCAAATTATTTTTTACCTTTTTTATGCTTCCAGGCTTTCAGCAAGTTCTTAATTCAATTGTCCTTAAATAATGTTTATGGGAAAGTAATGCAGATAATTTTTTTCCTGGCAGCTATGAAAGCAAGCCACTTCATTCATATAATTCATCTATTCAACTGCAACACAGATTAGTTAACTAAAACTTTTCCTCTTTGAATGATTTTCATGTTTCAGTTCCCCTCCTTTTCCTTCCCCTTTTCTTATTTATTCTCTTCAATTGTTCAATCCACTAAAAATTTATTGCAAGAAATGTCAAACTTAATGTGTTATGCATTTGAGGAGATAATTCAGAGGGTTTGTTTTACACTGTGTATTTACGTTTAATATGATCTCACAAAGAACTCTCTTATCTTGAACAAAGGGCTTTCAGATTTCGGATTTCCCATTTGTTCAGCTGAAGACTTGTGTGGTTTGTAAGGCTGGACAGAAAGAATCGAGCAAAAGGAAGTAAAATTACATAAAGGCCATTTGCTTCCACTACAAAGAAAGCCAAGCTAGGGAGGAAATAACCCTGTGAGGTTTCCTCTGAAGAATCTACCTTGCCATAGCAACCAAAGGCTTTTCAGAGCTCACAGATGAAAGGTCAGTAATCCCCGATCCCTGACAATTTGTGGTTTAGTTCCTATCACGCCTCTCATGCCTCTGCCCCAAGGCAGCTCTAGAACCCATGTTTCCGTTTGGTCCAAATGCTTAGCAGCAACCTGCAGATGCCGACAGCAGGCAGAACAGCACTGACACGCCTGAACAGCAGTGACTCCCTTCCAGACCTCCGTGGATGAATGCAGTAGACAGGCAGTGGTCAGAACTGTATCACTGCAGTCTTTCCCATCCTGAGAACCACCTAGTCCCTTCTCCACAGAGCACTAGTAGGGGACAAAGATGCAGCTGAGATTTAAAGAGTGGCAGACGATGGTCCAAGTGAAGACAGAGAATGCCCTAGCATTCTCTCAGTAGTCTTTCTGTTTTCACTCCACAAATGCATGAAAGAGCTGTTCATTGCACCAGGTGCCATGCCAAGGGAGAAAGCAATGCATGCTTTTGACCTTCAGCAGTCTGGAACCGTAACACTTAGGCTAAATCTGCCCTTCACCATACTGCTTGCCTCCCATGTCCTACCCAGAAAGCACTAACTCTTCAAATTGTATTTTGGTGTTTAGTTCAGGAACAGAGAAATACTGCAGAAATGGTTCCTAGCTAGAAATAACTAGTGAAAAGTGTTACTGTCTGTCAGGTCTGATTAAAGGGGATTAGATCACTAAGAAGCTGACAAAGGAAAAACAAAGCTTCCTGCTGCACTTCCATTTGCACAGTACATGTTATCTTCTGTAACCACAAGCTGTTTCAGCCTCACACTTGCCCTATATTTGCCTGATTTTAATGGCTACGTTTGTGCACTTCTGCAACTACAAACTGTTTAGCCAAAAATATGATTGGCTATATAACCTAAAGAATGACTGTCCCACAGAGGAACACACTCTGATGTGTTCTTTGCCACAGTAGCATTAAAACCAGAAAATTTTCCCCTTTGTCCAAAAATCCACCCAGAAACAACAGAGAGTTAAGTGCTGGTTTGTTAGCATGTAATAATTGTTTACCAAATCTGTCAGACTAGCGGGGAAATGTCCAACATTCAGACATGCTTTGGAATCCAATTAATAGTATTCCAAACAGCATCTCAAAATGTTCTTTTAAAAACTATTCCAACTACCAAAAGTCAAAGTTTGCATGTAAAACTCCTTCAAATAAATGATATTAAAAAGTGGGTGCAGATCAAGACTAGACATCGTCCGAAAGCTCTCCTTTCATAACTATGCAGAAAGATAGTCTGGAAACTAGAAACCACCCTCACATCTGGCTCAAATCCACTGCTGAATCTTTTGAGTTATTCCAGGCTGATCTCAGAGCGGGAAGCAGCAGGAGGTAGCACTCACTTTTACATCTTAGTCTCTTCTGCTGTATTCTGGGGATATCTACACTGACAATTTCTTTCAAGAATTCTCTTGCCTTTGTCTTCCACACTGCACTTACACTCCATCAGTTCTAGGATGTCTTTCAAAGCAGGACAATTTGGTTTCTGCCCAATAGACAACTGTGTTCCAACACAGCTGAGCTAAGATAAAGACGTGCCTTCGCTCCCCTTCACCGGCTCACTCCTCAGCTGTGAACACATCAAGCCTTGTGCCCAGCTCTGTATGCCGTGTCTTCCTGTATGGAAATACACACCATCAGAGACATGCTAGGAGAGCAAAGATAAGATGGGCAACAAAGTGGCCCTATATAGTAGTCTTCAGTTTCTTCTAAAGACATATTAATAGTTACTTAAAGTATCTTTAAAAATGTTAAAACATCTCAGACTCAACAGTAGGTCAGAGGGAGAGGTCTTCAAAATCCCACTGAACAACCTGCTCTAGCTGACCCTACTTGAGCAAGAGGGCTGGACTAGACGATCTCAAGAGGTCTCTCCCAACCTCAACCAGGTTTCTAAAAGGACTGAAAGTGCAAAGGCTTGTAGGATACCAAGTCAGAGATGTGCCCGATTGCCCTATGGCAAATGACCTGGAGAACAGGCACTGTCCATGGAACAATCCAAAGGATATGGGAAATAAATAAATAAATAAAGATATCCAGAAAGGGTATGGGTAAATTCTATTAAAAAATAAAAAACAACAAAAAATTCTATCAACTCTTCTCCTGGACCTACAAGAGTGACTGAAGGTCAATTTTAGAACACAACTTTTTACTTGTACTACAGAGAACTAAAGCAATCACTTTTAAAACAAAACCAACACACATTTTATTGTCTGAACGCGGCAGCTGTAAGCATGATCAAATCCTCCTGCTATGCAGATTCAGGCAGAGAATTTAGGCACTATTTACAAATATAAAACCACTGAATTTCCCACTGTAGCAACTTGTACGTTCACAAGAAGAACACAGCTTATTTTTGCGTCCCTGTCGCTCAATACAGTCCAATTGCTTGCTCTGAATGTAACCAACTTCAAAAGTACTAGAAACAACTGAGTTCAGGAAGTTTTCCTGAAAAGGTACTGAAATTTTTAATGAATAGTAATAAAAACTAAATAGACTGGAAATTTTTCTTACTGCATCAAATCATCTCTACGTAGAAAAAAATCTGAGAGAATCACATGCATAGATCTGCAAGCACTTTGTTTTCCATTCCTCAGTTTGTTGCCACACCTCTACGGAATCATCATCTGGTCCTACCACTAGACTTCTTACTAGAAGAGTAATCAGAGACAAAAAATTGGAAACACTTTTTTGTTGCTCCCCGAACTGCTACTTTTATTTCTTCCACTCAATTTTATTCATCACTAGTCCCCTTGGAATACCCTCCCACAGGACTTTGTATCTACCAAAGCAAAGCAGCACATTAAAAAGTACTTCCTGAGCTTTATGTGTCGACCTGTTCCTTCCAGATGAGAATTATATCATTTCAGCAGATATTATCCATGCTTCCTATGGGAAAGCTTCCCCTGGGCAGAAAGTTGATGGCTTAGATTTACCATTCAAATCCTCTCAAAGGGTCACAGTTTGTGAATGGTCTCTAGCATTTTCCTACTTAAAGCTAAGTGAAAAATGACTGAATTTTTGACACAGCTTTTCTCTTTTCAAACATATATATTTAATTACTCTTCCTGTACGAAGTGCATGACACTGAAACCTGAGCAATCTCACAGAGAAAAAGCAACTTGTGCCAATTCATAGTCTTTATGAAAACTTCTTGCAAGATATATTCTGCTGTTACTTTTGAAGTGCAACGCACTGACGCGTTGTGACAGTGAAGCTACTTCGCTACTTCCCTTTTCTTTTTAACTAACCTGGTGTTTGAACACTGAGCTGAAGACACGAGTGAATGGGAACCATCTCTCCCTGTGCTAGGATACAAGAAGTGAAATAGCAGAGCGGGTGATCCTGAGTGCAGTGTTCTGTGCTCCCTCCTGTTTATCTATCCTGCTTATTTCAAGTCTCCTCACAGCCACCTCGCGTTGTTTCCCTTTGATTGTATTTTCCTACATTGAAGGGATCAGACAGCAGCATGCAATTCTACCGCTTTCTCATTTTATGTCACACACAATTCTCTTCCCCCATTCAGCATCTCCCACAGCAAAGCTCCACTGTGCCTGATAATGCACGTCCCCTTTCTGACAGTGTAACGCACTGATAATCTGGAATCTACTGCAAGCCTCCTCCTGAAGTGAACTGCCAGGCAATAATGAACAGAAGTTACTTTCTTAGAGTAACTGTGTATATATGTTAATATTTTCCATACCATGCATCTTCATATATCCTATTCACACACCAAAATTCCAGGCAGACTTAGCCACTCCAGACAGGCTGTTAACTCAGACACTAAGACTGGCAAACAGTCTCCAAGCGATAACGTACGTACGTACGCGAGGCAAAACACGTACATCAAAGCGGTGACAGAGTCTGGTCTGTGGAGGGAAGTGTTTGGAGTAGAATTTCTGCATACTTCAGCCACTCAGAACAGCTATGCTGGTGTAGAAAAGTCAGCCATCTCATCATCTGTGCAATTCATGCTTAGGTGAATTCTTGTGCCACAGAGTGGCTTCTTGTAGGAGTAAAACAGTATTTAAGTTGGGAGATGGGGGAGAAGGAGGCGAGCAACAGTAGAGTACTATCAAATTAAATATTTAAATTAAGTGCTTCTTTACCTCTCTTCTCCTTTACCAACTCCTTCTCCATTTTACAATTCTTGCACTCATTCCCTTCTTAATAATTTCTAATATGGCCATATATATGATGCATTTATTTCAAATAAATAAGATTCTCTCCAGTGCCAAATAATTACCTGATTTTCTAGAGAAAGAGACAAAATATTTGAGTGGCACAAAGTTCTGTTTGCAAAATCATTGTTTGGATGCATCCTTGTTTAAAATCTTTTGAGTAATCTGGTCCTTCAGATTTGCCCTGAAGGCTTCCTTCTCTTTCAGGTTGAACCAATGCACCTATAGACATGCAGATACATCCATTCCTTGGTAGGTGTTGATAAAAGATTTGCTTTTCTTCAACATTAATCTGAGCATTGTATAAAGAACAGATGCAACTTGGCCCCACAAATTTTTGCATGCTAGCTAACTTGGAAACCTGGGAAAGAGGTTGACACTGATTTAGGTTTTCACTACTCCCAATCACATCCTCATTGCATTAAACATTTTTCCCTATAAACTTGTCAGTTTTTACGGCTAAAGGAGCTCTTGAAAGCTATTTTTTACGTTCTTAATAAGGTCTGTCTGAACTAGGCTTCTGTTGATTCTTACTGTAGCCATGCACTTCAAATACTCTGAGACATGGAGAATTTTTGGTAAGCAGACCATTTTCCACTCATTCCCAGCACTCTATTTATGGTAATATCACTCTGGAGGTACCTATTATCTCTTTAGGCACAGAGTGCCTTGAATAGGTTTTCCCTTGCGTGAGATAGGAATTCCCAATAGTTCCACAACATTCTAATTCAGCAAGTATCAGCAGCCTACATGCAAGCTTCTCAGCTTTCCTGCTCACATAGTTTGACTAACTAATCCCCATCCTTTATACAATGAAATTATTTGTTTGTCTCTCTCTCAAAACTGAAGGTTTGGTTATCCTCCCCTTAATTTACAGTGCATCAAGCTGCCATCATTCAAGTCACAAGTATTTTCTGTGGCCAACTCTTCTATATCATCTCTGTAGCATGTTTTATTACACACCCAAGCCAAGCTAAAGATCATCACCCCTTTCTAATTCAGGGAACAATCCACAAAGAAATACGTTAACTATCAAATCTAGGAACATCTTAGGCTCCTCACTGTAAGTGGCATTTCTTTTCTAAATCTTATCAAAAAAGTCAAATATCTCAGTCATGCAATTCCCAAAAATGCTTCCTAACGCCATCAGAAATCTGAAAACATCTCTACAGGTTTCATATTGTCCTATGATAACTTAATTTGCTATTCTTAACTAGATTTCCTTTTGATCCAAACCTCAAGCCATGCTATCTCTTTTTAGTTTGGCTTTTGTTTATGTCGGATCTTATCCCAAATGTGTTGTACCATCCATCTGCCTTAACACCAGCTAAGTATGTGACTAGTGTTTTCACACACAGCATACCTCGCAGTACCTACAGTCCAGGCATGATTCTTATTCCACCATGTTCCTCTTACCCCACCCCGTCTAGTTTCATTTCCTCCACCATCTCAACTTCCTCTGCTGTGTTACCAGGCTGTGGTATTAGTATATAAATATTTGGTTTCTCACTGACCTCACCCAGTCTCTGAGATAATGTGTAGTTCCTCCAGCACCTACACTTCCGTTTTCATCTACATGATTCCCTTTGCTTGTCCACTGATCACATTCCTTTGTGTTCTGCTGCATACTTACTTATCCGGTTGATGCTGCTGGTGAGGAAATACTAAGCCTCGAAATCATACCAGTCTCTCCCCACCTTCTTCCCCTGTTCCTTAGTTTAAAATTCATCTGTCTCATTACCATTGCAGAGATTTCTCCAGGTAATTGGACAGAAGATGATTTGAAGTAGGTCACCCATTGACTTTACCTTTTTTACACAGCCTGTCACAGCCCAGTTCATAATATGCAACATACCAGCTCCACACAAGTGCTGAGGTTACTGGCAGAAGAGCACTGCAGTGGAGGCAAGTCTGTAAGGCTCAGATAGAACAGGAGATTATCCAGTTCCAGTGGTCAGCCTGGTTCCTGCACTGTGTTTTTTAGACATTTGTCCAGTCTTATTGAGTCTACTTTAAAGCATTTTGCAGTCTCATAGTTATACTTCCTCCAAATTTTTCAGCTCATTCATTCTTGTAGTACTTCCTTTGCATCACAGTAAATTCCTCTCCTCCTTTGGCATTCGCACACTTCAGCTTTTGCAGACCGTTATCACAATTCCCTCTGAGGTATCATTTCACATTTTCCTCCCAAGTCAGTCTTTCCAGACCATAATCATTTTGCTGCCATGCCTTGCTCTAGAATTTTCGCAGTTTATCAACAGCTTTTTATGTGAGCCCTCAACGTACACAGAATATTCATCCTGCCTTACCAAACATGCGTTATCTAAAAATAACACAGAATTTATTTCCACTGTCATATCTATGATTTACAACCTCATTACTGAATGAAGTCACAGAATTATAACACTCTTCATGCTGACAACGAAGTTAACCACTACTTGATTGTTTCTCCTGCCTTTGGTCATGTTTTGTCTCTTATTGTGTAGTGTACCTTTTAGAGATGAGGAAACATCTTTTTTTACAAGGTACAAGGTGTCTGTGCAGCACATCATAAACTGATGTGTTGCTACATGAGGTAGATGACAAACATTAACTACAAAAGATCATATAATGACCACAGCACAATATCTTGTATGAATGTAGAGCATCAAATACCCTTTTTTCTTCTTGGGTTTGTTTGTTTTTTTCTTTTCAATGCCTTGGCATAGACAAAGGTAACAGAAGTGATTTGGTATCTGCAGACACTAAGAAAGTACAATGAATCTTCAATGGTTTGTTACTGTGCAATTATCCAAGGTTTCTAAATTTGCCCTTCAAATCTCAAATTTAATATGATTGCAAAAATGTACATTCAAGAAGCAAAGAATTTTGACCCTAAACTTTTTCTTATTGTGAAGTTCTGAATAATTATCATCAAGTTCAAGTACAAATACCTGGTATCTGAATGAAAAGTAAGTCACCACTGTTGCAAGAAAGTTGCCCTCAGCAGGGTTTGACAAAGATCACTGGGCTTAGAAAAAGAGAGCCTGTGGGCTGGCGTTAACCTCCAGTTGCAGTGTTCATTTACAGAGGAAACATTCCAAGTTTCTTAGTCTCAGAAAGCAGACAACAGATTGCAATTAATTTTCCTTTGCAGAGATGCTGGAAGAGGGAGAGTGTTAGAAAGGGCCTCTTTGTTCTTTTCTCACACAGCATTCGATGTTATGAATTTCCTCGCAGCTTTATTACTGTGCACCCAGACCTGGAGGGGCAGATCCTAACGTGAAGTGTGTGGTCGTCAGCTGTGAAAATACAAATGCAGCGTTGTTAATTTTCTTCTGCCAAACAAGTCCAACTTTTCCTTCATGGACATGAAAACAGATTTGGCATGATGTGCCTCTCTGAATGTGATGGAAGAGAACACAAATCCTTCAAGAGGTCTACATGGGATCTCTACAGGGCGGAGAGTACGGGGGGGTTTTTCCCTCCTTTTTCCTTTTAACAAAGAGGCAGTCTTTTGACTTGCAAGTAATAGCATAGAAACTCAGCAACCTAATCTGTGCTTCAATGTGAGTAGTAAAAATGAGTTGTAGAGAGGAAGCAGAGAGTTGTGGAAGAGAGAGAGAGAGAAAACAAAAAAGGATAAATGTATGAGAAGGGAAGAAAAATGAAGGAGAGAGAGTAGAGTGCAAAATCTTTCCAGCGATTTCCAGTCCTGGATTCACGAATGTACAAATAACTGTGCAGAGACCAGAGCTGCAGCACGACGAGCACTCCTGTACATCTGACTGGTTTTGCTGTAAGAGTGTACAGCTCCCCCTCAAAGTTACTTCAGGCAGTTAAAAGGAAACACTGACTGCTCACAGAAATCCTAAGAAATCTGGAAAAGTTCCAAGATATTTTTTTTTTCTCTGCCAGCCATTTTGAAACAAAATCTACTGAAGGAGAGTGAAATCTGGCTCGTTTCCTCTGCCTATACCTTCCAGAGCCCTGCAAGAATATTTAGTTTTTCTCCCTCCATTTGAGGATCTAGCTCAGTTTTTCCTTTTCTAGGTCACTTTTTTATGAAGAATAAAAAGCACTAAGAAAATGCCAGAACATTATTTAAAAGAGAACAGAATATTTCATATACAAGGTTTAGCTAATAGCTCAGATACCCTCCCTACGTCTCTGTCCTTTTGAAAGGATGGCAGACAGGGCTCAATGTCATTCCAATATTGCAGATCAAAAAACCCCATTTATTACATGGAGGGAAAGGGGAAGAAAGGAGGGACAGATTGG
>NW_010301560.1:128450-171653 GCF_000700745.2 Antrostomus carolinensis
GTAGGGAAATGCCTTCTAGTGAGGAAAGAAAACCCTTAAATAAATAAGTTTTAAGGCCCTGAGACTGGAAATAAAACACACAGTCCTATAGTTTTAGATTGTTGCTTGGGTTCCAGGTCAGTCTTATGCAGAATGAAACAGATTTCCATTTGCTGGTGGCTTAGCAGTCACCTAGTAAAGCCATGTAACAATATCTGTTCAAAAAAATCATCTTTTAAAGATCTCCTAAATTTTGAAACAAATGTTTTTCTGGGTGTCTGTTGTGTTAAGGTAAACTTAGGTTTTGGAAAATTTCAACCAGAATAGTTTGGTCTTTTCAAAACATAAAATTAAGAACATATTGTCCCTCAGGGGTCAGTACTGGGACCGGCCCTGTTCAACATCTTTGCTGGTGACATGGACAGTGGGACCGAGGGCACCCTCAGCAAGTTTGCCGAGGACACCAGGCTGGGTGGTTCAGCTGACATGCTGGAGGGACGGGATGGCATCCAGAGGGACCTGGACAGGCTGGAGAGGTGGGACTGTGCTAACCCCCTGGAGTTCAACAAGGCCAAGTGCAAGGTCCACTTCACTTTTTGAAAACCAAGCAGGTTGCATGAACATCTCTTTTTTTTCAGTTGCAAGGTTAGGGTTCCAAAATGAGGAAATATCAGCATCCATCAGTGTGTGATCACCATTCAGTCCTGCCGTTTGCATAAGGAAGCCACCTTCACAATTCCACAATCATATTTTCCTCCTTCGCAACACCTCATTCAGCATGCAAGCTACAGAACAGTCTGGGAAGGCAGGAAAGCTCTGGAGTAAAAGTGATGACTGTTGGTAGCACCCATAATCTTCAGAGAGACTGGGAGGTGTACAGCACTTAAAATAAGAGAGTGCAGGAGACAGAGCTGTGGTCAGGGCTGAGGTTAAAGGCTAAACTGAATTCCTCTCTCTGCCACTTATTTTCAACCTGAAACTGGAGAAGTTACTTGAACTGATGTTTTTTTTTTAAGTGAAGGCTGCATGTTCACTTCCGAGTGTCTGAACTGAAACTCCAGCTCCAGTAAAATAAATTCCATTGGTTCACAGCTGTAAGAGAAGTTAGAGAGCACTACACTTTGAAGGTATAAAGTTCAGTTTACTCCAGCATACTCTAAAACATGATTTCCTGCATGTCTCAGTTTTGTCATGATGTTAACCAACAGAACCTACTGCCTCAAATCAAGATAAGTGGTTTTTTTAATCGTAAAACCTCCTGGAGGTGGCAAGATTTACTTATCTCGGGGGCCTCTGTAAAGACAAACTACTGCTTTTGAAGCATTCAGGCCTCCTTGGAGAGCCCCTAAGCACCAAACAGAATAACGAGGCACAAACAAAACACCGAGAAGATGCTCACTAAGCCAACACTGTCTGTCATGCACTGAGTGAGTCTGGGGTCCTGGGAAGGCGAGGAGAGGAGGACACATGTGATCATGCACTGAAGAAAGCATTGTAATCAGACCTATAAAGAAGCCAAAATTACAGAAGCACAAACAAATCTGCTTTTGCTATCTCCTACTTTTTGAATGTTTGACTTTGGTACTGTCATACCGTTCTCTTCAAACTGCTCATCTGTGTATCAGATTATTTCAAATGGTTTGATTTAATTGTTTCTTAAGATACTTAGTGGGGCACCTAGGGATATCCATCCCCAGGTTAAAGACAAGTGGCTCTGTGGTGAAGCCAGCAAATAAGCAACAGAGCACTGAGTGTTCACATGAGCATGTTCACAGATGACCTAAGGTGAGAGGGAAAAAACCCCCACCCCCAAGCCCCCCATTTTCTCTGTAACTTCCTGATTATTTACCAAGCTCACATTTGAGCAAAACAACCTACAGCAGCCAAACTGGCTGCATCTTCTAGAACCTCAGTGCTGGCAAGACAGAACTGAACAGACACCATGTTCATCCTTTGGAGCATCTCTCACCAACAAACCACCGATATCCCCCCTCTTGAGTACAGTACAGCCTCTCATTAAAGGGCTAAATGTTTCCTGCTCTTGCCTGCACTCAACCATCTCCAACCAAGCCTAGAAAATTCTGCTGTGATTTTCTCCTCCAAAGACCAATTTCATTTTGAGGCACCACTGCTGGGCAGAGCAGCAGAAACCCTTTCAAATTAAAATGCAACTTTAATATTTCAGCTACAGCTTTTTTAGACAATTTCCAGGCTCTTTAAAATGTAAATCCAGTAAAAATATCCCTCCTGTACTGCTCAGTATGAGGAAATTCTTGCCAAAGAAAAAAACCTGTGCTTTAAAACTCCTGGAGCTCACTATGGGAGATTTTCCACTCCCGTTCCAGAGGGGAGATTTTCCAGTTCCAGCCTCCCCTATCAACTGGGGAATACCCTGATACAATTAGTGGGCACCCCAGGGAGTCACAAGGAGGCTGACACAGCAGATCACATGAGGCAAGAGAGAAACAGAGAGAAACTAAGGAAGGCTTTGTTAACTGCTAATATCACAACAAGCCCATCTGAGTGCAGATTCAGCCAGTAGTTACTACACCACACCAGATGGTAACCAGCGTTCTCTTAAGCTGAGAATGCTAAATTACACCAAACTGGGAAAATCTTCACTTCTGCAGGTGTTTTAAATGTTTTTCCCCTTAATTAGCATCCACTAAAGGCAGAGCAATCAGGTTACCTATTGGTAACAACCCCCCCAAAGTATCAACTAGTAAAGATTCCTATGATTCAGACATGTATGGGCTTTCAAATGAAATCCTGAAGGGGATATAAAAATTGGAAGTTTGGAAGGAACTAAGCAATTAGGCTAGAGAAGCTTGCAGTGTAACATCCTGTCCTCAAGTGAGCAAGATGTGACACTAACAGGAAAGAGAGGAAAACCTGGCAACACGTACTCTTTCAGGAGCAGGAATCAAGCCGTCTGTCCTACTTAAAGAACTCAAGACAACTCATCTAGCACCATTTCTGAAGTACTTTGCAAGTGAACGTGATTTTTTTTTCTTAATTAAAACAGCCTCCATATTCCAAGCTGCCAATCCAGAATTATTCAACAAAAACTTAATTAACATAGTAGCCTCTAATAGTGAGGCTTCTGTTAGGTTCACCTTCCGTTCTAGCAACATTGTACTTTTTATTTCCTGATCACTATGTTCCAAGCACGCCAGTTTTGCCTCTTGAAGAGACAGGAACTTTGTATCTGATAGCTAATGAGTCACATGATTTTGTTACCTTTTGACTGGCATGAAACAAATGATCTTACAACGCTGTTTGGCTTTTGCATCAGATATACTGTACAATTTACATCTCAACTTTAAAACTACCAAATAAAATACAAAGCACATCAATTTCATTTTCTCCATCCACCAGTTTCACACAGCAATACCTAGTCAATGTTTATTAAATGGGTACTTGTAATGGGCAACAACTGCTATTTATTTAGCAGTCCATCGTCGCCAATTGACTCTAAATGCAGGCTACATTTAAGGATGAAGTTTTCTGACACAGCAACTGATTGAAAGCATATTTTGATAATTGTTTATTTCAAGTGAATATATGTGAGAACTTAAGGAGGAAAAACAGAGTGACTTGGAATCTGACTAGAATTCTCGGTCCTGTTCTTAAGTGCAAAGGAACACTCAGGCACTGTCACAGCAAGGCAGCCACCAGCACTCTGCAGGCAGTTGATTTAATCATGACAAAAGCCAAACGCACAGCCAGATGGACAAAAAAGATGGACAGCCCTTCTCAGGGTCATGGGCAGGATGCAGAGAAAGAAACTAGGTCCCCTGTTAGTCATCTGCACCCCAAAACTTTACTGTCTATTAGTCAACAGCTCCTTATTCATGGGTGTTGATTGCTACATTTCCATGGCATAAACCTCCTCTTCTCAGTCACACCCTGAGCTCTTTCCATCACCCAGGAAATAAGCCACAAGCAGGTTGCCTTGCCACCTTTTCATTCCAACTGCACCTAGTTTTGTAATGCATTACTACAATTACTGCTTGTTTCTGGCTGTTCTCATAATAATTTTCCAGCTAAAAAAATTTTCCAAAACAAGTTTATGATGCTTTGTGGGGGGAGGAGGAAGAAAGTATGTAGGAAACGAGTAATTATTTCCTCAAGTGCTAAAGATCCTAACTGGTCTTTTCCTGCTGCAGAATATTTTAAAATCAAGTTTGCTTTGCAGAAACACAAAACCAGCCCCCAGATACATGCATAGACATTTTGGTACCTGCAGTCCCTATGATATTTTTTTTCCAAGGTGTTTCTATATCCTCTTGTAGGCTTCTACATCGTTTTTTGGTGTCCATCCGCAGGGTTAAAGCATGTGGTACCCTCCTCAGATCAAGACCCAGGGTGATGTAACTCTTTCTTTGCTCTTTCAATTGCTCTATGTCCATACACCAGCCAAAAGTGATCAATCGGTGCCTAGAAAAACAGAATCTTAGATGATGATCTGCGTGCAAGCTTCTCTGGAGAGAACAGACATAATACATGTTAAAACAAAAGGAATAAACGCAGAAAACAAATTGCAGACATGTCTTTCATATACAGTTGGAGCACAGAGGAGACAAGATTTGAGACAGTTTGATCAGTGAATTCACATTTCAAAAGCTGCTGGCTGCCAAAACAGCGTGCATGTGTTAATCAGGACATCTATGTTGGTATTTTCAAACTTGACATACCTGCAGTGTAATGCCAGGTGTATATCATAACTGTGTGCTGTTGCAATTTCTGTTCTCGTTTGCACAGGTGTTTGGTTTGTCTCATTTTGCCTAGAAGTAAACAGAGAATGGTGTTAATACAAATACAAAAGTGTCCTAGAATAGAGTAAAAGCTTTAAAGACTGAAAGTCTCTGTGTTAACGTCTCCTGAATCATTTCATTACAAAATTTATGAGTACTTTATGATTAATCCAAAGCCCAGAATGCTCCTGTTGACTGCAGCAGGAGCCACCTTTGCAAGCAGGGAAGTAGAACTAAAGGCAACGCAGCGAGCTAAGGCTTGTTATTTCTTACAAGTGGGTTATGGTGATCACGTAAGAGCAGAATTAATAACCGAGAAGTTATTAATTTGGCTGGCTCTGCCTGCTGTGACACTGAGCACACCTCCTACTCTGTGACTCTCCACTCAGGGCACAGGCATGTTTACAGGACTGGCAGCAGCGTAGACGGCACACACAGACAGCAGGGGTCTGCCAGCCTTCAGGCTCACATAACTCTGTTTTCCAAAGATGGGGGAGACATTTTTAACCAATTTAAATGAAGGAATTCAGTTTTCCTAAGTTAACAAGCACCAGGCCTGGGAAATTCCTTCTGTTCAGTTTCCATCCAATCACTCTCACTAGCTTCAAGACAGTCAAGAGCTATTTCACCAGTACTTAGGCTGAGATTTACCTGAAATTGAGAGCAAGAACAAGCACTGCCTATATTCCTCTTGAGCACACCATGACTACAGTAAACAGACTTTTTTTTTTTTTTTTGGCACAATAGTTATGTCAGTGAAACAACAAAGCCACAACAGTATTTAAAAACTAATGCCTATGTTTGTCTTACAGTCATTTTAAGAATAGCTTTAATTTTTTTATAAACCTAGTTCTGCCTTGCTCTAATTTTTATATTTTCAAGTGACTGGGGTATCTCAGTTCCCACTTACACACAAATCACATGGACAGTACGCAGGCAGGATTTTTTTCAACTTACCCAGCGCTTTTTTTCCTCCCTCCCTCTTCTGGTTTGTATCAAATGACTACTGCAGACTTAATGTTTCATAAACAAGAAATTCTGTCTCTTCTACTAAGTAGCACATACATCAATATGCTCTCTCACACAGACACGCCTTTCTACTATAAAATTTTCCAATAATATTATACACAAATAGAAGGAGATATAATACTGATTTCTTCTGATCATTTTAGGTAAAAAACTCTAGTTAAGAAGTTTCCAGAAATTCTGTGAAAATACCCTGGACCGTACTGTATAAACAAAAATAATTTACAAACAGACAACATGACAATAGACAACCTCATATTTTTATTATATCAACATTTAATGTCCTCTAAAATCCTACTACTTATGATTTGTTAATTGTGATACAAAGTTGCTTTTTCACAAAGTGTAGTTTGCATAACACAAAGAAGTATTTGGCTTTGTTTACGGAGTTATTCCGCACCGATCTAAGAAGTATTTTTCCAAGCCCAAACAACTGGGGAAGTCCTCTGAGAAAGAGGAGTTCTCTTCCTTAGTGCACACTCTTCATTTTACTATCAGGAAAAAAAACCCCACTTACTGGTTTGCTAAACTGCTCTCTTTCTTAGACAGTACGTGCATGAGTAACACTGGCATGACACGCCAGCCGTGTATTCATTCAGGGTATTTCTGCCTGTTGACAGACAGACCCTACCGACACTCATTTCGGTTACTCAGAATATAACCAGGCACATTTGGAAAAGAAAAGACAGTTAAATGACTCAGTGAAAATGATCAGATTTCCAAAAATGATCCCCCTGATGTAATAGAAATGTCTTTAAAAGAAGAAATGAGTCATGTTGCTATAGCAGGACAACGTTTGCATGCATTGTAGCTATGCAGTATAACCATGGAAAACTTTGGGAGGAGGAGATGATCACGCTGGTGTAACTCAGGCGCACGGGCTTTGCCGTTATCTCAGTCTGGCTCCACACAATCCAAGGCTTCCCCTGGCTTCCCTTGCTGTGAACCATCACACGCACAGAGCACACACAGACACATTCCTTCACTGGCACACACTGCATCGCTGGCCATGATCACTGCACCCAGAAAGACAGACATTGAAGCCACAGTGCACTGCAATTCCCTGGACACTTACAAACGTTCGCTTCCCTAGTGCTCCACACCTGCAGAATCAATCGTTTAGAAGACAGCACTTTCACCTTCTCCCACCCAGTGTTATGCCTGCAAGGAAGAAAATAAGATATGTGCACCCTTCATTAGCAGGAGGCATCACTTCCCTCTGCAAAACATGCTGCAGGCAGGAGGGTTATGTCTACTTTCACTCATCAATGTCTGGCCCTTCCTTTCTCTGAGGTTGGAAAAGGCAGAGCACTGATTCACTGTGAGACAGCAAAACCAAGAAATGAACACCTACAACAAACCAGACCACAACATGGACTCTTATGGACCTCAAGGACAAACCAGGAAGGACTCAGGGGGTCTCAGCTCAAGGCTGTGTTCCATAATCTTATCTCAACATTTTGATTCCCTGTAGACCTATGGTTTGTGTCAGTAAAATGATTCTGATTTCTGCTACTGAATATGCTCAGAAAGCCAAACTGCAAAATTCACAGGAGCTAAAAAATGCGATGAGATTTCTTATTATTGATGGGAAATATTGATTACTGTTCACCTAACACTGAACAGTAAGATAACCTTTATTTATGGGAAGTAACAATTAATAAGGCATAGACTTACTCCTGAGAACCACAGCTCCAGAACACCCTTCCACATTCGCCTCTCTGGCTGGCTGTCTTTGCTTTGCAATGTGGTGTTCTTGGCTGCAAAGCAGCTCACTCTCAGGATACAGGTAAAGATAACCAGGTGCCAGTTTACTCTCTGGTCTGTCTATGGCTTTTTTTTCCTTGAAGGGTGAACCCTTGTCAGAGGAAAAGTACTGAACCAGAATCTTCTACTTTCTGAGTAAGTCTAAGTGTTAAATTTCCTTTCAGAGGAATGCATGTTAAAAACCTCACCCCCACTGAGCATCCTGACCGAACGGACAGATTGGCCCCTGAACTCTAGAAGGGGGTTTCTTACTGGGAATTCTGTGTTTTCATATACCTCAAGTCATGACTAAAGTAGAATTCCAAGCCCAGGAAAAAGGCCAGATTTAAGAATTACTTCTCTACTGGCCTCTTACCAGCCTGCCTTGAACACCCAGGCTGGATTCTAGACCAATTCTCCGAATCCATTGCAAGATGCTTAACGTCCGTATGCTCCTTTTTTCATCTGAGAGTTTGGTCATTAGCTACCAAGCCTTTCAGTAATTTCTGACGCTCTAAAAGATTCAGAAATCCCAGGGTATAAATTAAGAATATAAATCCTGGTACTGAGACAGCTGTGTACAAAAAAGTGTGTGGGACAATCTCTCAAAAATATACACCAAAGTCCCTCTGTGTCTCTCTTCCTTCTGAGAGAAACAGTGAATTGGATTGCCCTGTTTGGAATCGCATATTCTCTCAAAATCTGTAAGGCAAAGCGTTGCAAGTCAAGAGACGCCTCGTTTGCCTCTTCATAATGTTCAGATGCTGGCTGCCAAGAAAGAATTACTTCTGAATTCAAAGTTCACTGGGCAAGACCATTACAATCATAATAAGAAGCTGATGAAAACCTGTATTCTTCCATCACACGTAGCTAACGTTTACTCCACAAGATTACACTGGAATGAGAAACATCTTTGCATGCACCTCTGATCACAGACAGAGTCTGGGAAGCCTCTCACCCTGTTCTCAAGAGGACTGGGTTCTTCCTCTCTCTGTCTTTGAGAAGGAAAAAAAACAGTTTCTGAGCTTTGTCAGCTCCTGGGCAATACTCTATTTCCCTCTTGGGTTCACATCCACGTTTAGCAGCAGTTCCAGGTGAGAAACCAGGTAACATCATTAGATCATGATAGATCTACCATGACAGCAGAAAGCACAATGTGCACGCAGAGAGACATCAGCAAATGTTGCATTATTGTCCATGGCTGAACAGTAGGAAAACTGAGGCAGCATTTCTCATCCTGGAAATGTAGGAGTTCTGTTTGCTCAAACGCTGCTAGCCCAGCATGACGTTACGCCAGTGGAAGTTATTAACTCATCTCTGTTTCTGTGCCCATGTTAATACTGAGCTGCAGTCAGCATTCCGAGTAGTTACTTTCAAGGGAGACGTGACACGCATAAAGAGGAACTATTAATGTTCTACCTTCTTTGCTTATAGCAAAAGCTATTGGTTCTCAGCTTCCCTCCTACCGAACTCTCATGCCATGCCAGGGTGAGGCCTTTGCTTTAAAAATATAAATAAGGAAAGAAATAAAAATCTTCCATTAAGTCTTTAGAAATGTGTTCAGATAATCAAAACAAACACCGAAAAAAGAGGTCCTGAAAATTACTTTAGCAAAGAGATCTCACACTCACTGTGAGACCTGTAGAGTTTGGTGTTGTCAATCGATGACCTGTTCTGTGTACAGAACACCTGACAGGCCAGCTCACCATGCATTAACACCTCCATCTGATCAACCACTAAATAACAAAACCTGATTTAGATGACAACCCAAACAATTTCTGGACAAAAAGGACACACTGGTATTCAAAAGAGGTTTCACCATTTAAACTAGTGGTTGTGATAATTCTGTGTTTTCTTATACATTGCCAGAGACTTGCATAGATAAATTACAGAATGAACCATTTGAGACTGAAAATTCAGTTGCTGAACACAGAGTTTGATTCTCAGAGCCAGCCGTATTTAGGGGAATATGACATTATTCACCTTTGGAGGAAAATTATACGAGAAAACCCCTGAAGTGGGAAGAAAGCCACACACCTCTCCAGAACTAATCAGGGGAGTTAGCTATGCAAACGAATTTCATTACTTATCAGACTGCTTTGGATAATTAAGTCTCATGGGCCAGGGTGTAATAGCTGGAAAATTCCCACCCTCTCCCCACCTCTGTGTGTAACTTTGAATAGATTCCTCACGTGTCTTATTCCTGTTTTCCTTCGCTCACCTACCACAGAACACGACTGAAAACAGGAGGCAGAGGTGAGTCGTTATCTCCCAAGTTAAACTGTAAAGAAGAGACTGGAGCTCCTGTCCCAGTGCACTTCAGCAATCTGTGTCTGGGTATTTTTGTACGCTGAAAAGACTCTGCAAAGATAATTTAACTTTACGCTCAGAGGCTGGGAGCTAAAGAAGAAACTCGACAGAACTCCCGTCAAGTGTTGGTCACGCAGGTGAAGGTGACGCAGAGCTGGTGATGAGCCTGCAGACCCAGCAGCACATCACGGCTTTCCACCCAGACCACGGGTGAGCTGCAAGACAGTGGAAGGCGGATAACCACGTCCTGCGGATCGGAGTTAAGAAAACAGGGCTTGGGACGAGAACGGCCCCGCGGTTCTGCAAACAGACCCAGTCGTCTGACCCAGAACCAAAGATGGGCGTCAGAAGAGAAGGCAGGGGAGAGAGCACAATACAGTAACCACAGACTGGCATGATCAGTGAGATAGGGAAACACCTGAGGATGCTGCAGGTTTGCTGTGGCCAACTTCAAGGCAGCCGCATCCACGGCAAGCTGAAAAAACTTGTTTGTCTTGCACCTGTAATAGGCTCAAGCGAAAGAGAACGTGGGCCCGAACTTTGGGCCTCTGCCATTATCACACTTATATTTAAAAGTACATAATTGAAAGGAAACCTTGAAACATTTGGCTTTATGAAAATATACTTTAACAACAGAAAATCAATGAAGGAAAAACCCTGCTCTGACCTGTAGTGTTTCATTTAACTAAAAAAAAAAAATAAATAAAAAGAAAAGTGAAAAAAGACATCCTACTCTGGACTAAATCTGCCCTGACAAATAAATACATACAAAGAAAAATCAGTAAGGATTGTAAAGTAGACGCACTATTAGAAATATTTTCTCCAAAGCACGCTTGTGATATTAGATCACTACCAGTAGGTTTCTGAGAAAGATGTCAACCACGGCATCAGTCCTTACAAAGGGAGAAAAGAACAATATGAGCAATTCTCACCTGTTCTTTAACAAAAAAAAAATCTTCTCTCAGCATTAATAGCTTCGTAAAAGTGTTTTGGTTGAAACAGAGGAAAAAAAAAAAAACAAACAGACAAGAAACTGTACAGCTTGATAGCTGAGAAACTCAGAGCCAAAGATATGCTCGCTTTATTTTTATCTGATTTGATTACTAATTGAATTTACTTTCTAAGAAAACTTACATGGCAAAAATAATCATCCTTGACATGATGGCCTTGTGTTAAACTATCTTGTGCTTAACTACAGTTAAACTTATCACACACAGTTTCTATAATTTAAATCAATATGACACTAAATTTCTGGCAAACCGCACAGCTATAATTGATTTATATTCCAATAAGCACGTTCCTTCTGCCTCTCTACGCCAGTGTCTACAGCACGTCCCCAGGATTAACACTCTCTGAGCTCTAGGAAAGTCACTTCAGACACCAACAGTTCTTCGTGCAACAGCTCAGACTCAAGCAGCACAGAGGAGCCAACAGGGGGGATGTCCTGCCTGGGGAAACACAGTACTTTTTCTGATGGCAGCTGCCATCAAGTCATACAGCAAAAGCGGTTGGGGACAACCTCTTTCCCCATGCCTTGAACTTCAAAGATTCAAATCACCACGTATATAACATGTTGCTTCCTTTCAAAAATTAACCACAAAGCCCAAAGAATATTATAAAAATAAATAACGTAGCTAGAAATGTATCTAGGGGTGACAAACCAGACTTGTGATGGACCAGCTGATGCATTAAAAATGCAAAATAGCTAAAAAGATTTCCCTTTTTATAATACTATTTTTGTATGTCATGAGGAGCTAAAAGTCCTTTTTTACTCAGAGCATTCTAGAAAACAAAGCTTGAGCAAAACCTCCTGCTAGCTAACAAGAATGGTGCTTAAATTGATTGTTCAACAGTGTCTTTTTATTACATATTCCTGAACATGTAAACAGAACAAAAATTCAGGCTGAAAGCTCCCAGATGAAGCCAATGGAGCTGAGGAGGCTAAGACAAGTGGGGAACCAGCACTCTGTCAGATTGTAAAAAGGGAGTTATGCACAACAGGTCAGAAAGTGCCTCCTAACTTAGTACAGACAAACTGTGTTATTTACTTGAACAAGTCAAAAAAAAAAAAAGTAAAAATAATAAGTGTAAGAAGAGATCATAACATGCTTCCTATAGAATGAGATCACAGCAGTGGCTGGATACTACTGTCTGGTTGTTATAGCAATGGGTGTTTTCAAAATGCACAGTTCCTATGTTGCAGTCTACACCCACTGCGTTACCAAGAAATCTCCAAAACCATATTTTTACGCTAATAAATAGCATGCAAGCAAATGTCTGTTTGGGGGAGAGGCAGAGAGGGCTGCTTTGGTTTGTTTTTTGCAGTGCAGCAGCCTCCAAGCTGGATCTCAGCAGCTGCTCCACATCACACAGTAACATGGCACAGTACGTGTGAAACAATCCGAACTGAAGCAGTACAAGGAGCTTTCTAGGGAGGCCGGAGGCAATTAGTCCACCTGGAACATTTCCCACAGCACAGTTTGCAGTGCAGCCCCTTCCCTGTCCTCCGCTTGTCCCACCACTCTGCTGTGACTCTGCTGACTTTCCAGCACAGTCTCCAAAGCCAATGGCTGCGGTGTTAGACAGGCTTGGAAACTAGTCAGTGCTCCTACTGCACGGTGCAGAGAGAGGGAAATCTGCCTCTCCTTTCAGATGGGACAGCATAGTTAAAATCTTGGTTAAATGTTCAACTTGGAACCAAGATTTAAAATTAACATTCAAGTATGAAAGACCTAATAACTTGTGGAAACAACTGGAGAAAAAAATACCACTATTAAAATGGCAGAAGAGCCAAGGAAGATGACTGCCTAACGATTCTTAGGTTTTAGAGAGTCACATATGCTGGGAAAATCCATATCCTTCTAGTAGGATTTTCTTTGCTTATATCTAGGTTGAGGGCTTTTTAATTAAAAAAAAAATAAAAATAAAAATAAAAATGCATACAGAAGAAGTAACTATTTCATGTAATGTAGGTAAGCTGAGGAGGACTATTTAATTTTTATTTCCACTCTACATACTCAATAAAGGAGTCTAGTTGTTTTCTTGGCTGGATGTGTTCAATATGAACACATGTTGCGTGAACACATATTATAAGGGTTCAAGTACCCCTCTAACTTATGGTTTGCACACATCTTATCCAGTTTTAGTAGCAGTTACATGTTTTTCAGTTCCTTTTTAAAAAGTTCCTGTATTTTCTTCCATATGCCTCAGTAAATCACTGGGTAAGCACCTGGTAAGTAGGCAGTCCTTGGAAATCCTGGGTGACACCATGTTTGCAGCTTGGAGTTTCCTGAGCACCTACAACTCAACAGTCATTTGTAAACATTTAGCTTTGTGCCAGGAGTTACCAGACAGAACTCTCCTCCTCTTTGATTCATGATCCAGACCTCCAAATTATAGATAACAGTAGCTGATGCTGAAGATTGGATCAGATTTAAGTGAAGATTACAGTGTCTCTTTCCTGTTTTTTCTAGTTATTGAACTTCAGTTTACTGCTATAAATGATGTGAAATCTATCAGAAAGAAAGTCAAGCTGTTCTCCAGCAAGTCCTCTGTTTCTCATTTTGAGAGTAGCTTGCAAGCTGATTTCTTACCTGTGTAGGAGGCAGCTCTCTGACAGGAATGCAGAAGTTCTATGTAGCATGTGGATCTTTATCTTCAGGACATGCACAGCTACTGATGTTGTTAGAAACACGTCTCCAAGTCCAAGGAGATATTAATTCTTTTTATACCATATATTGAAGTGAAAATACAAAAGGTCTTGCCAAAAAAACAAACATTCAACTAAAAAATAAATCATTCAAGTTCATTTTCTAGGGAAACAAGAAACAGCAAGTCAAAACCTAACAGTGGTTTCTCTCCATGCTTACTCAGTGATGTAACAGTGATGAGAGTTCATTGTTTACGCGCAAGCTTCAGTGTTATTTTAGACATCCCACCTGGTCTCTAGCTGCAACTCCTCAAGAGCAGCTATTGTCCCCTATTGTTTTTTTTTATTTTATTTTATTTTATTTTTAAACCTGGTGTAAAGGGCCACCACAATCCCACCATGCAACTTGAGGGGGTGGGGGGGTTGGAAATTAAAAGGGTAAAAGCAAATTATAAACCATACTACCTTCAACAATGGTGTATTTTATATATCTCATAAACAGCTTCTAACAAAGTCACTTGGCAACAGCCACAAGTACCCTGTTTAAACTGCAAAACACAGTATGTGCTTTACATTAGTGAGTCCTGCTTTAGTGAATCTTGAAGAATTAAAACAGTTTACTGATGGACAAAGGAATTATTCTGAAGGGGTGGCAAATCCCACTGGATTACAGTGGGTAGTGAACAGTTTACAAAGGAGGAAATAAAGTAATCTTAATTAAATACTTCCTCTTGCTTCACAGACTTTCAGTAATTAGCTCAAAAGAAACCATTCAAAGAGTTTTCTGGATAGGCAAACATTCACAAATATATATATATATATATATGTAACAAATTTTTACTTAAAGCCTCTGCTTTTCTCCTTTTGCAGAATCTGTGAAGATAAATATCAACCAGTTTCTGACAGAGGGTGTAGAATACAGACAGCTTCAAGGAGAAGCAGCACTAGCAGGGATTATTCAAAGTCAGCGGGCAGATGAGCTAAGAACTGAGAGGGGATGGCAACCCAAGCTTACAGAAAAGGAGGCAGCAGGGCTGTGGGTGTCTTTGCTTTAGGCACATAATTCACAAACTGGTTGAGATTTTGAGATTTATGTCTAACAAACAAGAACAAAGTGCCTCTAGAACATCTCTACCAGCCAGAACAAGCTCCACACCAGGAATAGCCAGTCTTCACGTTTATGGTGATGGAGTAACTGTTATCTTAAATGTCCAAGGACACTGCTGAAATCAGCACTTACAGGATCCTTAAAAAGGTCTTTTTGTATAAGGATTTCAGAGAGAACATTAGTTCTCATGGTGAGGTGAGCCAAGGCTTTCTGGGATTGCTGGAAAAACTGATTAAGCATTGCCAGATAATAAATTCTTCAAATGATTTAAACAACTAAAACATAAATTACATCTTACTTTAAAAAGCGGTCAGCAGTACTAAAATAATCTTTATGCAACATTTTACTATTTATAAAAATCTACATCTAAATCAACACTTC
The DNA here is from genome assembly GCF_000700745.2 of Antrostomus carolinensis. Classification (NCBI taxonomy): domain Eukaryota; kingdom Metazoa; phylum Chordata; class Aves; order Caprimulgiformes; family Caprimulgidae; genus Antrostomus; species Antrostomus carolinensis. The sequence continues at coordinate 143,407 of NW_010301560.1, forward strand.
TGTAAATTAGCATCTTTGAAATGTTCACAGCAATTCTAACTACAAAATTTGTAACGATAGATACACATCCACAGTTCTGTGAAAACATCAGCTCACTTACAAATGTTTCTGGTAAACTAGGTCACTAATTCTTTCAGTACATTGAAATTAATTTTAAACAACAACAAAAAAAATTCAGTAAAAGAAAATTAGATGTAGTCCTCACCTGGCTGAGAGCCTAGAAAAAGGCCATCTTTACATTTCTTACCATCAGTGACACATGGGGATCTACTGCAGAAAACTTACCTAGCAGTTGCATACCTTAAGCAAAAAAATTTGCAATCTGCAATTGTTTAATTTGCTGTTCACATATGATACTCCAGTCAAGCACTCTAAATAACCACAAGAATAATAGCAAGCCACATGAAAACATCTATTTTTAGTATCACAAAAACTTCAGACAAAGTCCCTAAAACTTCCAGAGTCAGAAAAACATATTTGAGAATTTGTAATTAGAACTTGTGGTTGGTACGGCAAAGAATTGTCACTTAACAAGACAAAGCTAAAGTTTTCTGTGTTTAATTAATCTGAAACCTGAAAAACCCAAACCAAACAAACCCCCCCAGTCTTTAGGTACGCAAGAAACCAGCGTTTTTGGCCACTGACTTACTGTTTTCTGTCCTAATCTCTCTCGTTTTCTGTCGCTAGTCTGGCCAACTTATCTCGGTGGAGCAAGCACTACCCACTAATGTGGCTACTCAGGAGTTGTTTGCTTTATTTTTAAAAGATGGCATTTCCCGTGGCATTGATGCCTGTCCAGCCAATTCTGAAATTAAAAGTAAATTGGTAATTACTACCCACAACTAGTTACTTTGATATAAATGGTACACACACACACACTGCTCAGTCAGATATAGTGCACATCCACACAATCACCACATTAAACAGCTTAAAAATTAAGACTCAGGTTTAGAAAAGTGCAGAGAAATGTAATGGCTTAGCCTATGCCTAAATCAGTCCTAATACCATGTCATGTCTAGAATATCCCTTTCTAGATTCATAGATTTATCATGAATTTATAATAAATTATTATATTTATTTATTTATAAATACTCTGCAACAGTTGCAGGTTTCGCTTGGTTAGTTGATTGTCTTTTTATTATTTTTTTTTAAACAAAAATAAATGTTTAAAACCCCTCCAAGAGCACTAGATACATTATTCTCACACAAGACAACTCTTTCTGCCACCACATCCCCCCAAAATACAGTGATGAGGTATGTGTAAGGGAAAGCTGCCTTCTCACATGAAGATTGCTCCCGAGATTTGTCAGGGTGTCTCTCAGCCAATTTGCTCCTAGCAAATCATTTCAACTCTCTCATCAATAGCATTTGAGCAACAGATGCAATGCTGCAATTACTTCCTTCAAATGCAATCAGGGCAGCTTTCTCTCAGGCCACCCCAATGCTGTACCTGTACACACATACATCGACACACATACATTAAAGCAGAAACGTTGCAGGCTCAGCAGGGGAAGGCAGAAGCCCGTCTCCCTGCCCATCCTGTAGCCCAAATCCAAACGGCTCAAACACGTGTGGCTGAAATAGCAGCTGGCCCTCTCTCCCAGCCTGTCTCAGCACACACAGGGCATAGGCACACATGCAAAGTATGTGCACATGCTTTAAAAGCAGGTCCAAGAAGTAAAATTCCCTTACTTAAACACGTTACGGAATATTAAAGTTTCAAAGTATCATTTCCTTCAGAGTTTACTTAAGACAATTACAAGGACAGAGATTATCTGCTTGTACTTTATGGCTTAACAGTTCAGCATTCCTTGATAATCAATAAAACAGATATAATGCTACATAAAGAAAGATGTTCAGGTACAGGTGAAAAAGACTACTTCCTTTTGACTTTCTTGCTTCTTTTCTACCCTGCACAATAGTCTTCCAAAATAAAGATGTCTTCCTGCAATCACCAAAATGCAGTCTGGCCAGAACATCTCTCTCGGCTCAGATCTCAAATATTATTCATATGGCTTAAATATTAAGACTCTCCTGATAGACCAATTTAGTTTCATAAGTTTGTAGCAGCATCGGTGCTACTGGTAGAGATGCAATTGCTCATCTCCAGGTAAACAGCGAGTATTGACCTTCATAAGCGACGTTCTTCCCTCCTAATGCCGTGAAGGCTGCCACAGAGTGATGATTAACACAGTCATTATGTCAACACACAGCAGGGAAAAGATGCCTTGTTTGAAAACAAAAGTATTAACACAGCAGTAGTTCTGTTGTGGTAAAACTCCAACACTTTCCTTCCACTTACAGTCAATGAAACCAGCTGCACTGTGGCTAAAGGCATTGGAATGGATCTGTTAACAGAAATCTTGTGAAAAAAAGCCAATAATCACATTTCTTCTTTATTAGTATCATCCATTTCAACAAGAGGGCCCAGACCCCCTGTTTGTGGCCTTCCTCCTCAGCTGTCAGATACCACACAAATAACAGAAAAAGCAGCAAAGAGGCACCGTGGAGCATTGTTCAGGATAATTTAGCACATCCCAAAATGTCTCTTCTGCTCCAGGCTGGGAGCCACTCAGCATCATTAGCCCTTGTTATGAGCTCAAGTAAGACATCACCAGCTTTGAAGACTATGAGAACTAGATTAGGTTCAAAATAGGAGTGGGCAGAGGAAGGACTCCTAGCCTGCCTGAAAAAGCTGTAACTCTACACTTGTCAACAGGGAAATCCAGGATATTGCAACATCTGATAAATTTCTGTAGGCACAACCAATTGATTTCTGAACCGACTCCAAAATAATTTATATATAGCTGTTCTTTCTGAATACTCTTGGGGGAAAAGAACAAGCGTGAAAGTCACTTTCATTTGAATCTGTGTATGGCTTGTACTATAAAGTGAATAGTAAAGGTGCCCTCGAACCCTTGCCAAAATGAGCAAGTGAGTAAGCAACATAGACTCAGAATGTTTGGCTGAAATTTACACTACCAGCCAGAAGTCCCACACTTCAGAGGAGTGTAAGAAGAGTTTCTTTCCTGATCAACCAAGGGATCTGTTGTAGTTCCTATTTTCCATGCAAGGAAAAGGAAACAGCCTGATGCTGTCTGCCGAAACCTAGAGAAACTCAGTGCATGCTGCTAATGGAGACCAGGGCGTGACACAGCAAGTACAAGCACCTGCACAAGCAAACAGCCTCCACGGATATTTAAGCTTATAATTTACTTGGCAGGGAAGAAATTAAAAGAGCACCAATGTTGCAAAATGAAACATAATTACACATTTTTTTCTTAAGATAGGCAGCTGAAACAGGAATTGGCTGATGAGTAGGTCAACCAACGTGCTTGTAGGAGAGCATCCTATAAGGTTCACTTGCTTGGATCCCTGCAAAGCAAAGCAAAGAGCACGCTGCAATGAATGTTACAGTCCATGCAAAAATCATGAAACTAGGAGAAAAAGTCTGCTGCACTAACAGTTCAGTGTGTGCTTCGTGTAACAGTGAGCAGAAACAAAAACCTTCACAGCTGCCCCTTCTTCCTGTGTAGATCTAGGCCACATGAGAGGAACTTCGAAGGCATAAAAGAGAATCTTCTCTTGATCTCTAGTCCTTAAGGAGATAAACAGTGGTGTTTATTGACATTGCATGAATCATTTTCCTTAGCACACGTAATGAACAAACAGGAAAGTCTGTCATTTTCCAGCTAGTTATTTCTCATAACAACACAAATGTTTAACTTGCCAGGTAGGACAACTATTGTGGAGAGAGGGAAGAACAATATGGCTATTGTATCTGAAGAATTACCCACTGTGATACCTACAAGACAAAGTAAAGCTGACGTCAAAGGGCAGGAGCACAAACTGAACTCAAGCAAACAGTGATGGCTTTTCACTGATCCGGGTTAGGCAGATGTTGTAAAGTAACCACGCAAAGTACCCAGCCAAGCTTCCAGTAAACGAAGTGCACTCCAGTTTAACCAACACATGGCTCTTCACCCAAATCCTAAGTTTGTGTTTCTTGGAACATTTGCTGGTTAGCATGTTTTGACAAATCTCCAGCAGGCTGCCGTGAACATCCTCCTGCTTTACTCCAGCACGATTACAAAGAAGAAAATCACAAGAAGTTTAAACTTACGTTTAAAACTTCAGCTTAACTAAGAACACACCAAAAGGTACTTTCAACTGATCATTTTTTTTTCACCATTTAATCTATTATGGATGTAACTGCCATACTAAATTAGAGGAATCTGCTCTCTAAGCCTTCAAAATTTTAGGGACAAATGGAATAAAACATCACTGAGTATGACTCAGCTGCCCTGGCAGCCAAAGGGCCAACTGTATCCTGGGGTCCACCAAGCACAGCACAGCCAGTTGAGGGAGCCGACTGACCCAGTCTACACTGCACTGGTACGGTCTCACCTCCAGTACTGTGTGCAGTTTTGGGCACCTCAAAGTGAGAAGGACAGCAAACTATTACAGTGTGTCCAGATGGTGAGGAGTCTCAAGGGTAAGACTCAAGAGGAGCAGCTGAGGTCATTGGGTCTGTTCAGCTTAGAGAAGGCTGAGGGGTGACCTCATCAGGTCCACAGCTTCCTCAAGGAGGGCTGCGGAGGCGAAGGTGCTGATCTCCTCTCTCTGGTGACCAGTGACAGGACACACGGAAATGGAATGAAATTGCATCAGAGGAAGTTCAGGCTGGACATTAGGAAAAGGTTCTTCACTGACAGAGTGGCTGGACACTGGAACAGGCTCCCCAGGGAAGCAGCAAGCCTGTCAGAGCTCGAGGAGGATCTTGGACAAAGCTCTTAGTCACATGGTTTAGTTTTAGGTAGTCCTGCAAGGAGCAGGGAGTTGGACTCCATGATCAGTTCTGCAGGAAGTGCCATACAACAACCAAGGTTTCTGTCTGATCCTAATTCCAACAGATCAAGGCAAGTTAGTGTTTACTATTCCTTCTTTATTCATGTCAGGTGCTCTCTGAAACACTTCAAAACCAAACACTTCAAAACCAAACACCATAAATTCAAGAATACCTACATACTAGAATAGTCTGGTGACTGTAGTTATGCTTAAAGAGACCCAGAAAGTCAAACCCAGCTGCTCAGCCTGCCCCCTTCTGGCCTTGCTCTGTTTCAGTTTTCCCTTTAAAACACGTTTTTCATGGACTGAAATGACTGCAAACAGTGGCACCACCAAAGCTTACATCAAGCAAACCCAGTGGTGAGGAGTACCTCAGTACCTCGATTCTCGTTTCTGAAGAACCATTCAGTGAACAGCTCTATGCAGAGATAAACAGGCTGATCAATACACTTGCAAATATGCATGTATTTCTGGTAATTTACAAAATACAACAGAATAAAAGAAGCACACCATGCACCTTCCTGGAGAACAATGTTTCATTTTTGATGCTACATTACTATAGCCAGAAGGGAAACCAAGAAGAGACATACCAAAGATACATCTCTCTTGTGCTAACATCCTCTACGGCTACGGCAGCAATGCTCCTCTCCCTTGCACCTTGAGATCAATGCCATGCTCACCTTAGGCACACTCCTCCTTCTGCAAGAACAATCTCTAGCTGGCATATTTTTCAAGCAATTGCTAGGACTTTAATTTAAATTGCACATTCCCAAAGGGTTTGGCCTTGCCTCTTAGAACCAAGAGACTTCTCTACTCAATTCTGTCATTTGGCTGAATTAAGAAAGAAAACATTCATAAATCAGAAATTTCTAAAAGTTAACCTGGTACACGAAGACTGAAAGGGAAGGATCTGAATGTTTAAATAACTTGGGAAAGGTTATCAAAGCATTAATCTCATTGTACTGGGCTATCATTTAGCTAATACTTGGAAACTTCAAGGAAAATGAGAAATCATGATCATCATAAGCACACAAACAATTACATACACTGAACAACCATAGCTTTCCATCTTTCTTACTTACAAAGCACCGTGTGACTATTCACCTGCAATTCAACACGCCTTTAAACAAAAAAAGGAAACGCAGTCAGCAGTCTACAAGCAGGTACCGGGGAACAGGAAACTGCAGGTGCCAGGACACTCCTTAGATGATAATGCTTTATTGCTTATTAGCTACCTTCAGAGTAAAGGAAATAACAGCTATTTATTTCTGATCCACGATGCACTATAATACTAGATGAGAATCTCTCCTGACATGGAAAACTCTGAAAAAAATATTAAGAAAATATTCAGCCTGGAAGATAATTTATCAGTGAAAAATTCCTGAAAATACAGAGTGGGTATGTCCATTGGTGGACAGTAAACTAGATTTGTTAATCAAAATCTCTCCCTACTGTTAGATTAATAGTTTATGAAATTTATTGTATCAGAACAAGCCAAAAAAGCAAACTCATTTAGCAAAAAACTCTCAACTCAGTATTAACAAAAGGTTCTGTCTTGCAATTAGCTTTTTAACTACGGCAACAGCTCAACGAACAAGTCCTCCAAACCTTTAAAAAAAAGAACCCGAAGAACCTGCACAAACTAGAACAAGACAAATGCCCAGAACTCTGCTGGCAATTTATATTCTCACCAGGTCCTGTAAATGCAGTTATTTCATTACAAATACAGACAACACATGGTTCCATATTTATATATAAGAAAAAAACCTAAATCTACTTCAGTTAATTTAAACTTCAGGCCACTGCATTTAAGCCTTCAATATATACTGATTATGACACACTTTCCTCCTTACATCTTTATTCTATCCATGCAAAGTCATGCACTATCAGCAAATATTCAGTGTGCAAAATTTGACCTTTCATACTGGAACCTCTAAAAGATTAAGAAATTAAAGCTAGTATTTCACCACTATGATGCTGACACAATTAACCTGAGGTTTAAGTTAATGACAATATATCACAGAGCACTTGAAAAAAAATTTTTTTTTTTGTATTTTGTAGTACTGAAGAAGATACCAGAGTTGGGACAACTTCTAAATTTAGAAGAGGTAATTGTCTCCAAACTTAAAATCTATGTGTTTTTTATAATTTGTTTGTTTTTACACAAAACATTGTTTTCACTAAATGTTGGTTCCACTAAAAACCAATGATGCTGAGATTCCATCCTTTACAGAAAATGCATTTTTTCAGACAAGTTTTCCTCCACTCTACCCCTCTCCAGAGCATTAGATAATGCAGGTTTCTTAAAATACTAGAAAAATGGATGTACCTACCGTTTAAATGTGTTTTAATGAGTTCTAATTATACGAATGAAGCTGTGGATTTCATCAGATTGCTTAATATTTTGAGACATTACTTTTTTATCTACGATCTAATTTAGTCTTTCTCAGACTTTCCTGTACTTTCTTTTCCCCATTCATCTCCACAGTCATCTTGTTTTCTTCAGTGTAGCTTATACTAAAGGAGAAGATAAAGAACAGTTAAATCTGTGATGTAAATGAAATGAAACAAACTTTTTTTGTTTGTAATGTCTTTGCTCGTATGCAGGAAGCCACTGAAATATCTGTCAAAATCTTATAAGCCTTCTTTTAATCTAATTTGGATGGCACAACATGCCAGAAAAGTCTTTTGAAAACTGAAAACCTTTCTACTGCAGCAATGTAATTTAGCTACTCAGTTATCTCAGTACTGACCAGGACTCGTAGCAGCGCTTAGCTCAATTATGATTCTTGCTTTACTGACTCTAAAAGCTAGATATTTAGCCCTTAAATAAAGCTGCCCATCTCAGCACAGGAAAGACCCCACCTGCAGTACTGCATCCAGCTCCAGGGTCCTCAGCACAAGACAGACACGGACCTGCTGGAGCCAGTCCAGAGGAGGCCACAGGGATGATGCGAGGGCTGGAGCAGCTCTGCTGTGAGGACAGGCTGAGAGAGTTGGGGCTGTTCAGCCTGGAGAAGAGAAGGTTCCAGGGAGACCTTATTGCACCTTTCAGTACTCAAAGAGAGCTTATAAGAAAGATGGGGACAGACATTTTAGCTGGGTCTGTTGTGAGGACAGGACAAGGGGAAATGGTTTTAAACTCAAAGAGGAGAGATTCAGACTGGATAGAAGGAAGAAATTTTTTACAATGAGGGTGGTGAGACCCTGGCCCAGGTTGCCCAGAGAGGTGGTAGAAGCCCCATCCCTGGAAACATTCAAGGTCAGGTAGGAGGGGGCTCTGAGCAACCTGACCTGGTTGAAGATGTCCCTGTCACTGCAGGAGGTTGGATTAGATGAACTTTAAAGGTCCCTTCCAACCCAAAACAGTGTGTGATTCCCTTTTACATTTCATAAAGTTTTCTTGACTTTTCCTTTATAGTGGAGATTGACTTTTCTACACAAACATTAGGGGCCATTAGTACTGAGTATTTAAAGAAATGCAGTATGTTAAATTCCTTTCGATTTTTTTAAGCTAAAGTTAACATAAAAGTCTTTTAGCTTTACAGTATAAAACCTGGTCATTGCAAAAGACTAAAAGCATGAAAATGAATTGTTTTTCACATTAATTCAATAAATTAAATATTTTAACTGTCCATCTCACAGTAACTATTTACTCCTCTATATGGAAAACTAACTCCAAGTACATAACAGTTATCTGTGTTGTCAAACAAGAACCAAACTTCACCAAGCTTAACACAAGGCAAGTCGCATTGGATTCTCTATGTTGGCTTTCAAGGTCTCCAGAAACTTTGAAGCCAGTTCATCATCCACCACCCGACCATCACTTGAAAGAGTCACTGTCATGAGTTGATATTGCTTAAGTTTCTCATTCCCTTCTTCATCTTCCACAATCTTGAGCTCTGGTCTTGCTCGGCCAACAGCCAGGATGCAGGCCTGCGGAGGGTTTATAACTGCAGTGAAATCATTGATGCCAAACATGCCCAGATTGGAGATACTAAATGAAAGAGAAAAGAGTTACAAGTAATGTCAGAAATTACATGTCCCCTAGAAGAAATCACCTATATTCAGTGATTACTATGACATAATTCTCTCCCAAGGTCAAACCCATTAACTTCAAAACAGATCTGAACTGGCTTTCAGTTGGGCACATTCAGACTTTCAAGAGTTTGTGATTTTTACAAATACAACTAATGCACCTTTTAAAAAGTCCCATTTCTTTACAGTAATACATCCTTGCATTGCACACACTAAAGGCAGAAATTAGGACAGGAAAATGGTATCTTCAAATAAACCATGTATTTCTCATCACTGAGTTCACTAGCTCTTTTAGCAGAGGACATTTTATAGAAAAAATATTTACTAAATATACGCTACTATTTCAAATTGATATACTATTTTTAATGTTTCAGTTAGAAGTAAACTAAGAGTTACCACCACCCTCTAGAGACATTCCTCTGAAGAGTGAGCTGAAGACAAACTGGACATCACTGTCTGCTGCGATACCTCTGCCAAACAACTCCTTTTAAAATATTTATTTTAAAAGTATTACCAGTGGTGTTCCCCAACTACAGAACACAAAAAATACTTTAAAAAAAAAAAAAAAAAATCATTCTTCTGCAATTGGGAAAAAATTAAGCGCAAAATTAAAAGTCAGATCAGTCTCAATACGGAAAACGTGAATTTCACACCAGGCTCAGATGAAATAAACCTGTACCAAGACAAATGTTTGCCCCTGATACAGGATGCTCAGCCTAGGTTTGGCCCTCAGAATCATGACATGGGAGTTTCATCCTAAATGGAGCAAGATTTTAAAAGGCAATGCATAATAAACACACAGTGGAATAGCTGAGGATAAAACAGTTCTGAATACACACTGCATGTATTGAATACTGGTAGAGTGTTACCTAAAAGATCCTCCCTGGTACTCTTCCGGTAACAACTTTCCATCTCTTGCTTTCTTTGCTAGAGCCTGAAGAAAATTAAAGAAGAAAAAAAAAGAGGAGAGAGGAAAGAATTAAAGCATTGTAGCAGACTAATTCTTTTTCCTTCAGTAAGACACTGTAAGTACCATACACCCATTAAAAAGTCATCTGTTTTTGGATTTAGGGAAGCATCTCAGCAACATTGTTGTAGCTGCAGTGATTTGGCCAAGAGATCAGGGCACAAAACTTTCTTTTCCCAACGATACTGGCTGTTCAAAAGCTGCTCTCTCACCTTACAGACCTTGCTCCAGTTTTCACAATGGAGCCACCGTTTTCCTGTTATTTTTAGCTGATAAAATTATTTAGCAAAATCCTGATGAGACAAATTAACAGTATTCTTAACATACCTGTTCAAAGAAACTGCCACATACAACTTCAGAACTTTCCAGCAGATTGAGAGAACGTATTTCTTCCAGCTAAGCATTCAACTGCCTTGAAGTCCACCCCTTCCCGTAACCTGCATTTCATCTGTGAGACTTTTCTACTTCTGAATATAACCAAAGAAACCATCCACAAACATTCTGTTCAAAATACAGCCCAAGAAATTCATACTGTGTTCTAAGATACGATCACAGAGAAAAAGAACCTGATCCCCAGCTGGGACGTTTCTAGCTCAGAGGTCTCCTTAGATGGAAGCAGTGGGAATCAGGACAAGTAATTCTAACAGTAGATGTCACATAAGGAAGAAAGGGCTGTGTGGATCTAAAGAGAAATGGACTTATCGGTGCGCCAAGAGCCAGCTACGCAGCCACCAGCCCGTTCCCAACACCCTGTGAGCACCCAGTGGAAAAGGTGGTGACTGGAAAGGTGTAGGATGGCTTCTCCATTAGCAGCAGCCTTTGCAAAATGTGGAGCTCTTCAACCGGCAGCAGAGACTGCAGTGGGAACACGCGCAGGACAGATGAACTATCCTGTTCATACAGAATACATTTAGTGCTTTTGGCTCGTATCGTATTTATTCTGCAGGTGGAAAAGCACATGGAAAATGTCACGTTGTGACAGCTGCAGCATTATGACATTTTAAGACAAAAATAACTGTTTCCAAAAGCACAGTCAGAGAAATAGACTCAGATCTGCTTCTGGGAAGACTGATAAAAGCACCACAGTTTGTTTATATTTTCCTTCTTCCAGTAAAAATAATAAAACTAATTACAGATTCCAATAATTTAATTAGGGAAATTTTGGTGGAAGTTAATAAAAACCAAGCAAACAAAAAATCCACTTTATCACAACATGAAAACAGTGATATATCATATTTGTGAAACTTTGTTGGAGAATAATACTCCATTAATCGCCCCTATTTTCCAGGAATTTTATGCTCCCCTGTTCGGAATTCTATCAGTGTTTTCTAGAATTTTTTCCATGTTCTTTCTAGGAACTGACTTTTTCATTCCTAGACCTGCAGCCTCTGTGACCCAATGGCTTTCCTATTGAGCAGTGTGGCCTCCATCACACACATTCCATTTTCCATGAAAGGGGAACGCTGACTTTACCATGACTCTATCAAAGGCCACACAAGCACACAGTCCCATCATGGGAACTGCAGGACACCAACCCAGGGTAAGAGGGGTTTGCAATACTGCATCACAGTATCACAGGAACTGGGGATGATAACGCAAGCACAAGCTATACTTCACTTCTCATAATGCTTTTCTTCTTGTCATTCCATTATTAATCACAGAACAAGTTAACAATCTCGGCTGCCCTTCCTCCTAGGCTGGCTGTTGTTATATCAGTGAAAGGATTTGCTTTCACAACACATTCAGCATGAAGAAAGCAATATCGACTGGAAAAAATCTTAAAAACATCCAGCTACAAATGTTTTGTGGCATGGCACTTATGTCTTTTTCTGCTACCACTTTGTTGGTTGTTCCCCTCCTCCAACACAGACTATTGCGATTTCTGTAGTTTTTTGGTAAAAGACAAAAATTTACAAAGTGCAGCTTGTGTCAAGTTTTGGGACAGTTTTATGCCCCAGCAGCTACCTCCATTGCATTCCTCAGACACTGTAGGTCTTTGACAAGCTCTCATTAAATGAAAAATAAAAGGCTTGTGTTGGGGCATTTCATCATTCATTGTACTTTTGCCTGCCACAAAATACTACTTCTGTGGCTGGCAACAACTGTCACCGATTCAAGTCACTAACTGGCACTTGGTCTTTGCAAAATACTGCTCATTAGTCTGAGCTGTTCAGTGTTACTTTTTGGGTCACATTCCCAACTGAACTGCCTACTGAAAAAATGCAGACAAAAATAAGTGCCGTCATATAACTGCACAGAAAGTAGCACAAGCAGCTACAAGCAAATTTCTGGGAAAGGGGGAGAAAAAGACCTCCCAAACAAAATCTGAAACCTGAAGACCGGGAAATACTAAAAAGATTAACATTATGCAGCTTTCTCACGAGGATTAAAGAAATGCAATTATATCAAATTGCAGAAGTCTGTACAGGCTTATTTTTCAAACAGTCTAGCCAGCATTTAACTAAATACCATGATGGCTAAGGTACTGTCAATTAAAAATGAACAGAGTTGCAAAATTAATAATAATTTTGACATCTGAGGAATTCTGAAACTGCTTCAGATTAATTCTGAATCTGCCTTTGTTATTACTGATGTGTATCTGGGTCACGCGACATTTTCTGATACAAAAATCTATATAGCTACTACACTCCTCAGCCTTCTGTACATTTAAGACCTACTTTTGCAGAGGCAGCGATTTCCTGTATTCCCTTGGCAGCAACATCTTTTATGATTGGTGTAATGAGACCTCGGTCTGTTGCCACAGCAATAGAAATGTCAATGGACTGCAGTTGCCTGCAGATTTCTCCATCCCAGGTTACATTCACATCTGGCATTTGCTAGAAGAGAGTGTAAGAAAAGACAGCTGTTAAAAGAACAGTGATGCAAACAATTATCAAGAAAAAGCAAAATCCTTTCAGACACATAGCTACATTCAGGCATTCACCAAATTAATTAGTGCATAACAGACTGTTGTCTGTAAATGAAGTCAAAAGAACAGGTCACATCTGTCATCAGGACTGCCATGAGCAAAATAAAATCACTGTGGGGGTCTAAGAATAGATGCATGTGATTAGCTTGCATTTATTTTATTTTATTTTATTTTATTTAAACTTACTTTGTCAAAAAGTATGAATGCATGCTCCAGGAACTAAAAATGGCAGGGCAGCCGGGAGGTTTTTTGGTGCTGCTGGGAAAAAATTAACAAAACCCTAAATTCCTTCAGGAGTCACTGACACCACCTTACAGGTGCCCAGCGTACAAAGCAGAGTCATTTCGCCGACAAAATCAATGACATGATATTGATTTAAAAAGCCTGGAAATGGGCATCGTACTAGAGCCATGTGTGGTTTTCCACTTGTGTCTCAAGCATGACCCTCAACAAAGGAAGCTACAAACAGAACATGCTGCAGGTACACCCACTGTTATTCAGATGAGGTCATCCCTAAATGCATCAGATATTTTTTTTTTGTGCAGACTCAATTAAAATCGAGACAATGTTTACTGATAATTTCAATGAGGTTTTTTACATTTACTATATAAAGCTGAAACAGTTTGGGGATGGAAAAAAACCCAACCCAACAAATAGGTGAAGTCCCAGTTAACTGGCCACAGATACTGTGAAGGAACTATTTCAAACAAATCCAAGATTAGTATTTAGTGATCTTAATGAAATTAGGAAGTTGACTTCATAGTGGAGAAGGTATTCCACAAAATGTATGGAAGGGAAACACTATCTCTATCTCTCTCTGTCTAAACTCCACTCCTAGAAGCAGTGTAACAGTACTCTCAGTTTGGCAGTATTCCTCTTTGCAAGTTAAATAAACTTCAGGAAAGTCCCACAGCGTACACAGCTGTAACACGCCCAGAATCCTGTCTATTTTCTGTCAAAATCTATAGCTCTTGCAATTACACATTAACATTCAGATCATGCTTGGCTAAAAATTGCTCAAGTCCATTCCAATGCATTGTTCTCTCTTCATTCCATACATCTATGGGACTAGTTCCCCAACTTAAGTGTAACTTCCTCCTTTAGCTTTTGAAGAGTGTCAAAATGATAATCCTGTCAAATGAGAAAAATGCCTCTTACTCCCTTTCTGATCTTTTCATATTCTTGTGAGGTAATGCAACTTGATGATCTTAAAGGTCTTTTCCAATCAAAACAGTTCTATGATTCTAATAGACAAGATTGGTGTAAGACTTGGATAAATATTTGTTGTAATTGCAAGAGAAAATAAGATGCAACAGGAGACAAATGAATAGGAGACTTATCTTGCCAACTGCTTCAGTCTGCTGACAAAGTATCTACCATTACCTGCAGATGGTAAATGTAGTAAGTGGATCTTTACTAAGAACTTCTCATTTTTACAGTCCACAGCATAGACAGTATAGAGAATTTTACTTGAAGAGCTTAAAAAACCCTGACAATACGTGCTAAAGAATTACAAGCTTTGCTATGATTGCATCTATATCTCCATACAGGTTCACAAAATACTTCTCTTGTCTTCTTGGCAGTTTACCATAAAACATCTTTTATTTTTAAAAGTCAATTATTCACTTACCTTCAGAGTAACTGCAGTTGCCTTGATAATAAAATCATTTACAGATACTTTAATATCATCTGCAAAAAGAAAAAAAACAAACAATCACTGCTCATAAGATTTTCTTATCAGCATTTGTGTGATGATTCAAGTTACTCAGCAGATTTGCTTCGCTGAAGAGGAGTTACTTTCTGTCAATGATTCAAACTACAACCATAAAAGCAAGAAAACTTTTCTCCCCCTTGGGACAAAAAGGAGTATCATCAACAAAAAGTCTCCTGAGCAGAGACATTCTTGCATCTGTTACTAGAAGGTCAAAAAAAATCTGCAAACATGAGTATTACTCCTCACTCTTACAAGTAGCAGCCAGTATGTGTTTTATGCTTTACATATTTACTGTCATGTACAAATCTATCCTAAGATCTAAATATACAGAGGCAATACTGGAGACTACTACTCCTTATGTAGAGTGATGCATTAACAGGAATAATTGCAGAGATCAGCTTTTATTCAGCTATAAATCAGAAGTATGTTATTCTCCTGTGACTTCTGGGGCCTTATAATGTAAGAATTAGCAAGGCAAAGGCACCTATCGATCCTTAAAATGGGTTAACAATATATTCTAAAGCAGGCTGAAAAATATTATGAGTGACAAAGTTGTTAAATTAAAAGCAAATCTACACACAAAAAGAGGCAGCATTAGCCAGAAGCAGGCAAAATAACCTTGAGGGGACTGGATTTTTCTTAATGGGAGCCTAAGAAATACTGCAACACTTAGTACATTTGCTTCCTCTCCCCAAAAACCTGGGAGAAAGGAGGGATGGAAACGATGGCTGTATTTACTCTGCATTATTCTTTCCAAGTTCTAGGAGACTGAAAGTACTAATTAAAATCAGGACCGGCAGCAGAAGCAAAGACTATTGGATGCAATGCAGAGTGCACCACAGTCACTACAAGATTACCCTGAACATGTATGATATTTACACAATATTAAATGCATTACTCTCCCAACAAAAAAAAGATGCATTACTGTGCTACCATCATCACTGCTGTCAGCTGAAGAGATCAAGAAGCAGAACTACTTCATTTTCAAGTCTGGTTTATGGCAAGTAATACACATACCTTGAAGAAATGTTTTTGAAAAGGCAAGATTATTTATAGGTAATTATATTAAGTGAAATAATCTTCAGTGATCACAAATATGGAGGAAGGAACCAAGCACCCACTTACCATGTAACTGATGTTTGCCATGATTAGCAATCTATGTATAAGAAGAGAGCCAGAATTCTAAGGTAACACAATGGAATTGGCAAGTACTACGTTGCATTGACAGAATTTCACATCAGACAAACCTGTATCTTGGTCACCAAATACATTTTGGTATTTTATATTTTGATTTATATATTACATTCCTAACCCCTGGCAAAAATGTCACTGTCCACTAGAGGGGGCAGGAATACAGTGGAAACACAGGAGTGCAGTTAAATTAAGCATGTCTGATAATATTTTACCCTCCCTCATTGAAGTGCACAGTACAGATAATGGCTGTATTTTCCTCCCAAAACACAGCAGCTTACAACACGGAATGCTGCATAAAACTTCCACATTAAGTCTCATCATGTAGTAGAAACCACCACCATTTCCATCAGAAAAAGGAAAAAAAATCTACCAGGACCATCCCTGCAATTCATTACTATGCAAAGACATATGGCTCTTTCCACCCCTAAATTTTTAAATAATATTCATTAAGAATCCACAGCAGCAGGAGAGATGTGAAAAATTTTAAGTAAGCCTTCATAAGACAATTTTTCGCTTCATTTCTTATGATCTGCTGCTGTTTAAAGAAAATATCAACATCATAAATTGTCTTTGACATTAACTTGTGAATAAGGTATCTTTAAAAAAAAAAAAAATCAGGTGGAAAAATGACCTGGGTTCTCTTGCTTTAAAAAAGCAGTCACTCAAAACTCCAGTGAAAAGAAAAGCAGCTCCTGCAACATCACTTGCAAAATCTGAATGTACCAGTCTAATTTAATTGAGGACCTCACATATGGAGAGCCAAGCAAGGGCTTGTCACCAGTACATACCAGTAGCCCCCCAGTATCAGCATTCCAGTTCCTCAGCATAGAGCTCTGCGACACCAAGCTCAGGGAAAATTCACTCCCAGGGTAAAGCCTCAGCCAGAGCAAATGACTACAACGTAGTCTAACACTGCTGGAGGGCGTGTGTCCTGTGCTGCAACGCCACACCAAGAGATCTCTATATTGGGATACCCTCAGGAAAAACAAACCAGTCTCAACTGCTAGAAATACCTGGTTGCAAGCAGATCTTTTGTTATATCAACAAAAACACGGGTCAACAAGAGAGAACAGAGTATCAACCTCTTTGTCAGACAGATGTATCACCACAGGAACACTTGCCTATGTCTAAAACCTAGCCGGTGCCTCTGTATACAGAGCCTTTCAAGGCTAACTTCGTCAGGTTAACCTCGAAAACCCTTTCCTACGCATCCACGTGATAACCCATTCACGTAAAGAAATCTAACCTGGACCTCAAAGATACTTTCTGATGTTGCACTGTGATAACAACAAAGCTGATTTTTAACCTTGCCCCAGAGGGAAAACTTTCAGAAAATGAAAAATCCTTCTGTGGAATCCTACCCAGCAGCCACATGACCCAAGTGGGGGAACCCTGCTACAGATTTAAGCTGGAAGAGATGGCACGTACAAAAGCTACAGTACCATTCCAGGGGAAGGCGACGGGAGGGAAAACAACTTACCTACAGCTACATCTGGAAAAATAAGACAGTGAATACTGGATTGCTAATGTGTCTGCCTTTCCCCAAAGACAAGAAAACTGCTCATTTGAGTTATGTCGGTCTTGCGAGATTTACACATATAGATATATATAGAAAGATAGATTAATAGCTTTTAATCCAATTCTCAAGCTATATTTTAAAATTATCCAGTTTTCTGTGGGATAGATTTCTATTCCAACAGCTTAACATAGCTTTAAGCATATATATAAATTTCAGTGAAAAAGATAATCCTGCCTCCTTGACTTTAACACCATTACTTTGCCTTCAAGAGGCATTAACCATGCACTGGCTGGCACGTGCTAAAATCTTTCTTTCCTCACCATGGATAAAGCTGTTCTCACACAGAATCTGAGAGGTTGCATTAGCTTTCCTTTTCCAGTAAATTCAACAGAAGCCAGCAAAACTGAATTTTAACAGCGTACCTAGAGGGACAGAGCACGAGTGCATTTTAATTTGAAGCTTCCCCTATTATCTTTCACATGTATAATTTGAGTTTCTAACCATCAAGAAACTAAATACTGCTGCATCTGGACAGAAGGAAAGAAAAGCCTAGTGGGCAATGCACAGTCCTGTGTTAAACTGCAGTTGTCTACAGAGTGTTGTGGTAGTTGGCAAAGTAACACCTCTGTCTTTCTGTACCTTGATAAATAGCCCAATTCAATAATCACAGGGAACTACAGCTTGAGTCCAACACACAGAATACCAGAAAAGATGCTTTGAATGCATAGTGTTCTGCCTGTACAAAAATCAACACCTCCTGGGCAAGATTATGTAAACAAGACAAGCTGCATTAGTACCACACATTACAATAAAACAGTTTAATCACCAACCTTTGGCCAATTCTTTTCTTAATTTCAAAATAGCATCAATGTCACAGTCAGCAGCAGCATATGCATGAGGTATAGTAGTTTTAGACTCTGTTAATCTCTTAGCAATAACTCTTCGGATGGTGCTGGCTGGGATTTCTGTGAATGTGCCCTGAAAGAAATCATATGCTGCATATTAAATATCAAGAGATCAAATACACTTCCCCTTTGCTGAAACAGGACTCCAGTGTTGATGGGTTCTCATCAGTAACTCCTGCTCACTCCAAGCACCTCCTAGATATCAAAAGAGATACGTTTCAACTACTGAAACTAGTATGATTGAGACCATTGACTGCTCTCGTCTATTCCACTTAACTTGGATCAACACAGTAAGTTTTATAGAATAAAGACAGTTTCACTTTACAGTACAGGATTAATCCTACTATTCTAGCAGACTGCTTAAGAAAAATATATTTCCAGCTATTCAGGCATTAATTCTCAGCCAGAGTTTCGAAGCACTGTACCACCTGCCAGAGCTGGCGTACTGCTCAGAATACGCTCTGTTCCATTTGAATGATGCTACAGCATTTCCACAGTACGCTACTGCTTTTCCAGTTCCCTGTGTGGTTCCTTCAGACAGACTTTACTGCGTGTCTTTTTTGTTATTCTCCTCTCTCCCTCCAGATACATTCAGTAACATTTCAATGCACAAGTTTTCCCAGCTTCTTCACAGAAGCAAGTCAACGTTCAAGGAATCTCTTGAAATATCAGTTGACTACAGAAAGCAAGAAAATAAGCGACTCTATCAAACATTATTTTGTATACCTAATCTATAGCACATATACTACACACTGAGCAGTGAACACACATTGAACTGCAGTATGTACGTTCAGGTGCAAATTTTTTTCTGTTATAGAAAGATATTTATGTTTGAGCTTTCTGTACTTTGTTTGGTTCTTTGCACAGTGCAAAATAGCAGCATTTTCTGAATATTATGAATTGTAGCTACAAAGTAAACTTCAGTCTGCAAAGATATTTCAAATTTAGTTCTAGAGCCAGAAAGTTCTTCCCCCTCATTTTTGACAAACGCTTTTCAATTTCTACTAAGGTACATTTCAGCATGGGCATTCATTCTTTAAAAAACAGTTTCTGGTATTTCAAACATTTCAAATTAACATAGAGACTGTATTTAGGTGCTGGAGTTCGCAAAATTACTCTTTAAAGCAACCACTAAGCCCTTCCCTTCCTCACTTCCTGACAACTCAAAGGACATTTACATATATTTACATCACAGAAAAGCAAACGAATGAAGTACAGTAAAAATAAATCAGGATTCAAGTTTCTCTAAGTTTGGAAATACACACTGACACACATCCTGCAGGAACTGAGGGAAAAGGTGTATTGCTGATTTTCAAACTAGTGGCATCCTTTTTGGGGACTGAAATCACACTGCTGCCTCCCTGACTTTCCCCTTTCCAAGGCCTGCAATGTAAATTTTTTCATGGCTTCAATTTGCAAGTTCCACAAAGTAGTGTGCAGACCATAATTTCAAGAGCTCTGCAGTTTGAATTACACTGCTCTAGAATCCCTCAAACATGCCAAAAACAGCACGTGACTGGTCTTGGCACCCAGGTGGCCTTCGTTCCCTTCGTCTCTCCAGTACTGGAGATTTCCTATAGCTACTTCAGTAGCCATGGCAATACTTAGCTGTAGCAATGTTGAGGACTGAACAGACACGTTACCAGAGCAGCAGGTTGTCCTGGTGTGGAAACTGGTGGAACTGCTGGCCTGGGGTAAGCAGAAGTCACAGCTGTTGCTTGTGTAGCAGAAGGCACTGCAGTAGGCTGGGGAGGAGCTGGAGAAACCACGGGTTTCAATTCACTGGGCTTTCCCTTCTGCTTCTCTTGCAGAAGTTTGAGAGCATCCCTGGTGATTAAACACAGCAAAATACTGACAACAAAGAAACTATTTCCAAAATTCCCGAAGTATTACTAGCCTATCAGTTATTAATGAACCACTTCTGTGCATTTAAATAGTTCTGTTGTCAAACCAAACATTAAGGTGACTACTATTAACTGATTGGAATTTTGTGTCTCTCTTGTGATGTCTGTTATGTAGATACTTATTAACTTCTGTGAATATAGTGGCTTCAATATGCAGTAACAGAAAACATTTGTGTTAGAGAAGGATAACATGCACCATCACTAATTGTCAGTGTACAAAGTAATTTGTGAATTGCATTAACAATTCTTGTAAATAAGATGGCAGATTTCATCTGTTATATTTGTAATCATCTGAATTTAATGTAATTAATTAGTGCTTACAGAAAATTTGGCAGTATATTTATCATTCATTTTTCTGTACCTTTCTGACATAAATATGCACAAAAGGGTGCAGACAGCCCATACTTCATGAGGAATTTGAAAGATAGCACCATGCTAAAGAACCAAAGCTAAAAACTGAGGAACACCTAACAGTCTCAGGTGTGGCTGAACCTCATCTACTCCACAAGCATCCTCCTTGGGTCTTTATGCTGATACAGCTGCCACCACAAAACCTCCCTCTTGTGGGCACAGTATGACAGACAGAAGTAAGCTCTCATCTTCAGGCTATAATAATTTAAGCTCTAACATACCTCTATTCTTGAGCAAGAGTCAGTAGTTTGTGTTACTAATTTTTTGCAGAAAGGACAAAATCTCATAACTTTATGTGTTCTTAGTTCTTCCTAACAAAGTAGCACTCCAGAGCCAAGAACTGAAAACTGAAAAGCTCTGTATATTCTGTATATGCCTTCTACTGATTGCTGACCTGCTTCTTTATTTTTAGCTTCAGAAAATGGTATCAAAACAAAAAAAAGACTTAGCTCAGGCAGTAAATCTATCATGATTAAAGTTACTTGTTTTCCCAAATTAAAATGTAAAGACAAAATTTATTTTAAATGTTTAGTATTTAGCATAACTACTATATTGGGGAAAAAAAAATAGATTTCATCGGATGAAAATCATTCCCTAACATCACAGTTTCAGACAGAAAAGTAACTGCATAACATATTGCAACTTTCCTACTTAAAATATTAGAAGTTACCGAAAACTACGTAAGGGTTTTAACTCGGCAGTCCTAGGACAGACTTAGTGACGGCTGGTGGGAAGGTACAGATGGGATGAACGTGAAAAACACAGTTATTATTGATAACTAGCCGCCCAGCCTTTTTAGGGTTGCATTTATAAATCCCTAGTTCACTAGTAAAGAGGATGAGAAAGGGCAGAAGCAGTGTGAAAGCATCAACAACTTTAACACAGCTGTCCCAAACAGTGTCTGAGCTGGTGACCAGGAACACGCTGTAATCTCTGACGGAAGGTGTGAGTTACTTTCTACTGGCACACCAACTTCCTAGCGGATTTCTGAAGAAAGCAGAGGATATTGCTTAATAAAAAGCTGCCACTTCATAGAACAAAAACAAGCAGGAAGAAGACAACAGTAATTTAGCCTTGCACAGATACAGAAGAGAAATGAGCTATCAGCCTACTAAGGGAGTAGATTACAACAGAGAAAGCTATTCAGTGAAAGCACCTATTGCTGTTAAACGTTTACAGTGAATTGAATTTAAAGCTAGAAAGCTGGGGGGAAGAATTGTGCTGTCTTACATAACTCACTCTCTTTCCTTGCTTCTTGCAATCTGGTGAGCATGAGCCCCGTTCGTAAGGAAACTCAGGCTGAAAGTGAAAAGTGAACTTGCAACACTCCCTCAAAGGATAAATCACTAGTCCACTTGCAAAAAGAGACCATGAGTCACTCAGCTATAACGCATGGCATGTATTTTAACAGTAATCTCAACTTAGCAAAGTAAATATTTCCCTGAATATCTGTAGCAGCTCTCTACAAAAGTCTGCAAACATTTCATTTCAAACTGAACATAAGAGCAGAGCCTGTAGGTATCTGAACGATTAGCACTAGTTCAAAAGAATGGTTAAAAACCCCAGACAGTCTATGTCTTAAAATGACATTTCAAAGTAAAGTCTTTTGTATGGAAGAAAGCAGATTTGCAAAAAGATTTTGTTAAATAATTCTCATAGCTACAGAAAAATCTTTACTACATCTCCAAGACAACTAGGTAATGTTAATTAGGTAGCTCAAAGTCCTAGAGGGTTTCCACCTGCCACAGCCTAGTAACACACAGTAAATTACCACTATGCTTGCATAATTAACAAAAAACCTTCTCTGATAATTTGTCACACAGGATATTATATCTATTCAATGCCTTATTTTATCTCAACTCAGCCAAAGACCATAGGAAGAACAGTTCTGAAAAAGTAGCACACTTCCACTGCCTGCTTCCCTGGGTTCAATTCCAAATGACACTGACCAGTTGACTTCAAATGGAACTAAAATGACAGCAGCTACCAAAGTCTGCATAGGTGAACGATGGCATTTGCCAAAAGGAATAATTTTACTGAGAACAAAAATAAGTATTCCTGCCAAAACCCTCATCTCCAATAACATACACACCTATGTGAAGATAATGGACCATTTCAAGGCTAAGGGCTCTGGATCTACCACAACACAAGTTCCTCACCCCTAGGCCTGACTGGTAATCATTACATAAGAACAGTCAAAAAGTAGAGTAAACTACCAGAAGCTTGATCATAACAACCACAGGTTTGTAAACAAACATACTTTAAATCAAAGATGGGGAAAAAACAACAATGGGAGAAAAACAGAACTCTGGATTTCTTACCATTACACTTCACTGCTCCCCCCAGCCTAATAAAAAAAGGGAACAACTAAATCCTGACAGACTTCATAACTGAACTTCAGTGAAGGAAGTAAAAGATTTGAACTCCCCAAAGAAAAGGAGTTGAAGAAAAGAAGCCACTGGTATTTTGTTTTGGCTCTGAATACATCTCCGAGCAGCAAAATTCTTGAGATCCACAATGGCAGCTAACAGTGGTGCCCAGGAGCTGACAGCCCCCATTCGGCTGAGCTGCAGGAAACGTGACAGCAGCACCACAGCGCTCAGATGGGATAGAAAAAAAAAATAAAAGTTGTTGGTTTATTTTTTTTAAAGGCTTCTTCCAATACTTCCTAACCTATTTATTCTCCATATCTTCTCAAGAGGCTTTTCAAATTTAACTTAAGCCATTCCCCCATAGAAAAAACTGCAATAAAAGCTGACTTTTTAACTAAATGGACTTTTCAAGTTCACGGAGATTGCTCTAGATTCAAAGGAAGAAATAAGGGAATATGAGGTTGTGGCTTTACTGAAATATTTACATACTCTTTAGTGAAGATTCCTCGAGGCCCAGAAGGTGTAATATTGCTTGGATCTAGTCCATGCGTCTCCAGAATGTTGCGAGCTGCAGGACTTAGGCGAACCCTAAAGAGATGAAGGGAAAAATAAACTATTTAAACAATAAGATTAACTTATTTAATCTACTGTGTGTCCAGAGAAACTTCACAATATATGCTGTATTTCAGAAGCAACTGCTGTGGAAGAAAAGAGTTCTGTACAACGGCTGTGATCCTAACACTGAAGTCAGATCATGCCCCTTCAGCAAGCTTTAATGCAAGGCTGAACTTAAAAACACAATAATGACCTTAAAGAGATCAAAATAAGAGGGGAAAACTCATCTCCAAGCTTTCCTCTTACAGCAGTAATGCATTATACTTGTGGATTCCTCTGGAAAAGGGTCATCACTGAAGAACCAAATACATTTTTTAAGGCCAGCTTGTTATAGCAACGTTAAAAAAAAAGAGAGTACCAGTGATTCATTTAGGAACCAGTGATTTGTAGATTACTGTTCCCCGAGTAACACTTTGGGGTTAATTTACTCACCCTCTAAAATGTTTGCAATGCTTAGAGCACCCCAAGATATCAAAACAAAACAAAGCTGACAAAGAGCACATAAACCCACAGTTTTGAGGTTTTTTGCATTCCACTGTTATGAAGATAACAATAACTTTTTTCTAATATCAAAAGTGCAAGAGCTTGGAAGGGTTTCAGAGTGTGCCATTTGTTTGTTTATTTTCACTCCTAAAATAGAAGTTATAGGTACACTGAGCATCTGATGCTTAAGCATTAGTGTCCATCATACACACACAATTTCTTCCTAATCCAAGTTTATAATTTTTCATAAAGCAATTGTATGTCAGAAAAAAGCACATCCATAGGCATTCTAATAAAACTATGTGGTTTAAACTGACTTACTGGGCTTACAGGCAAAGACATATTCTGGGCAGGCAAGCTTTATTAATACTGCCTTAAACTAACAGCTTAATCTTAAGTGAAGAGGAACGAAAGATTCTTCTTGGTTGAGCTCTACTGCTCTAACTAACTAGAGCGTGCCATTTCAGAACAAACACAAACTTACTGCAATTTTCCAGGTCGATGTTCCAGTTTAGGAGGGGCTGAAACTGAAGGACCTGCAGGAGGTGGGGTAAGTGCAGGTGCTGGTGGAGCCACAGAAGATGGATCACTGCCATCAGCTGGTATTTCAACTTGCCTCCAATCCTGTCCTTCCTCTACCAGCAGACCAATTAGTGAGCCCAAGCGTACATTTTTGCTTCCTTCTGCCACCTAAATTTAAGGCAATGAGAACATTAAGTTATATATTGCACTGTCTAGACTCATACAACTACAAATGGTAGATGTGAAAATTTCAGGCATAGTAAAGACACTTCATAATGAAAATGTATCCCATTTCCTTCCTACTATTAGTACAAGGAATATTAACTTATGCCCCAAAATCACATACATCTAAAGTTAGCATTCAGAAACCAAAGTAAACAAGTCACAGGCTACTGAGTACCTCCAAGGATAAAGTCATTAGCTTTTCACAGTAGCTACAGAAAACAAGCATGGATGCCTCACCTTTGCAAACAGAGCCGGGAAATTTTGCTGGACACATTGGGCAGACATGCTTTGAGGTACCTACCCTGTATCTAGCAGTGTTATATTTTTAAAAGGCAAGCTTGTAAATTCAGAAGCTCAGGGAACAAAAAGACCAAAACCCCCAAAACTCCACAGCAACAGTGCCCTGTTACCTCTTTCTGAAAAAAGATAACATTCACTTTCCACTAGCTTCCACCAAGTTTGTCTATTTTAACATAACTGATGCCAAGTAACAAGCCTGTCCACCAAGAAAGTGATAGCACTTACATGATGCATAAATCACTGTTTCAAAGAACATCTGAAAGAAACCTCACAGAAAGATAAATCTAATCTAATAGAAATATAATCCCTACCAGTATTTTAGCCAATATGCCATCATCACTTGACTCCATTGTAATCACCGCTTTGTCTGTTTCAATTTCACACAATGCATCTCCAGCATTCACTGCTTCACCTGCAAAATATAACAGAACTTAGAATACTTAGCCTAACCTTCCTTTCACATCTATTTAACCATGGAAGATAAACATTTATCCATATAACGCAGCCATTTTACATTCTGTAATATATTCTACAGCTAGTTGATGCCCCATCATTATTTACCATATTGTATCTTTCATTTCCGACTAAAACCATGAAGATTCAGACACAAACTGCTGCAGCAGAACATTAACGTGTTCCAAACACTGATGTTTCTAGTAGGTTTTCCAAGAAGTACACACACAATGAAATTTATTTGCACAACACCATCACCCAGTAACATTGCCATGAATAAAATCCTGAGCCTCCCATATTCACTGCAGTCAAAGCAAGCTACTTAAAACTGTAATTGTTTTTAAGACAACAGTCACAGGCAACAACATCTTTTAAGTATCACAGCTCTCTAGTTTGTACCCACACTATTAAAGATATTTAAATAAAAACCTCAGGAACTTTAATCTCTTTGGAAAGCATGTCTGCAAGCTTCTTCCCCCCCTCAATCTCTTACATAGTTTAAAAAAGCCTTTTAGAAGGATACTTACTTTGTGAAATAAAAATATGCACAAATGTTAGAAACTGCTTTCACTGCATTACACAAATCCGTAATTAATTTTGAAGTATACTCTTCCTCTGCTCTTGAAGAATGTCTGTATCTGCTAGCGCATGATAAAGATATTATGGGTCTGGATTCTTTCAACAGAAAACATACTTACCAGATGGCCAGCATTAAAATTGAAATGACATTGAAAATGTTGAATGTTTTGGCCTCCAACAAAATATAACTTTTTCCTTACAGAGCACTGAAAAGTCCATCGAATAGGGACAATACAAACAAGCCTAACACACGACTACAGTTTTTATAGGAAGCAAAATGTTAATATTTCCCCAGTACCAGAAATGCTGCAATAGTATTATCTGCCTAAGCATTTAATGGAATTCCTAGCAGCACTCTCTGTTGTGCTTAAACACCAGCACAAACCTAGTGCAGGTTACCACCTGTATTTAGGTAAGAGATAAATGCTTTTTTTTTAATAATTATTTCCTGTTTCACAATTACCTGAATTAGAAGGGGAAAATTAAGTGTTGTATGATCCTTGTGATCTCTGCAGTAGCAAATAATGGAAACCATCAAAGCTCAGTCGCTTACATAGTTTTGTAAGTCACAAATGTTCCTATTAGAGAACCTGGCAGGGGAGTACACAGAGTAGCACCTGACCTTTTTAATTTAATATCGAGCTGCTGCACTGCACTCTGCAATAACTAGAGCGTAAACAGTTTATAACAGAAAGTCAAAATTCCAGGCTCTATACCAGTGTTTAAATTCTACTGGCTCATTAATTTAAGTAGCCCATATATCAGATCATTAGGTAAGTACTTCAGAGATGTTAAGAAGTCAAGTTGTTGGGCTCATTCTGTAACCTAGGGAGCTGAGACAGGCAAGCAGAAAGGAGCTTAACTCCGTATCTTCATTATTCTCTTCTCGGAGCCTGCAATCGGGCTGTCAGTGTTCTGCACCATTAAAAAGAAATCTCAGCACTAAGCAGCCTGCAGCAGCAGCTCCCACAGTGCAAGCTGGCCAAAGCAAACGCCTCCATCCATGTGTTTGGCACGCATTACATATCTCTCAACCTGCATACGTGAAGCTCTTCACAGAAAGCTAAGGACTCAAGGACTGCCTGGCACAGGGAAGGCAAGAGCAAGAGTCTTCAGAGAACTGAGCACATCACTTTTCCACTACTTTTTTTTCCCCTTTTGCTGCTTCAGCCACAAAGTGGTCATAGGTTTGGAAGGCAATTGATCAAATGCAATTTTAAGAAGAACATTTCATAGCAGCTTTCAAAAAGTCTCCTGTGTGTTTCAGTACCCAAGTACAACAGAAAGGATCTTAGTCATTTTCGTTAGAGACTGCAAACTTTGTGATAGCTCCTAACTATCCCACTTTGACAGCAACTGAAACCAAATCAGCTTTCACAATCGACAGGATTGGAAAGGCGACTTTTGCAGAGCACACCTTTGCTCTCACACTTTCTAATGGAGAGCAGCATTTGCAACAAGGCTGAACGGCAGCTCTCTGGTTATACAGAAAGCCCTGGGGTGGGGTTTGTTTGTATTTTTGTACATGATTAAGTTCTAATAGCTGGGCTGAATGATTAGGAGCTGTACTGAAACCAAGCTTCCCTCTGGGAAATCACATCCGACTGGCCCTCAATAGCCCACGTGCTCTGTCCAGTTACAAGTGTGGGAATCACAAGGTGCACACCGCGCTCCCCGCTGTCCCCTCGGCAGCGCTCCCCGGAGCCGACGGCGCAGCCGCAGCAGTTACACTGCACGAGGAAATCGCCAGCACTGTTGCCTCTCCTGTTTCCTGCCCACAGCAACAAGAGGATTTTGGTCTCCTGGGCTGTCAATCTATCATCTCTCATCAACATTAAATTAATACATAATAAACACAGGTTTCTAGACACAGGATTTTCTTTCTATGAGAATGACTATTACCCACAGGAATCAATACGAAACTGCATTAGCCATGAGAAGGAAATAGTAAAGCTGTCAATTAAATTCAGCATTTTTCCTTCTGCAGTACTGAAATCATCTGTCCATCCCATGAAACCATAAAATGGAAATATTTGATATCTACATAAAGAGCAGAAAAAATATTGAAATAGTATTTTACTGACCTCTGCTGGTTATCCAGTGGGAAAAACATTTAATATGCAATCACCGCTTCCTTCTGTCAATCACTTTGAAATATTTATTTTATTGGATATGAAATTATCAAACATTTATGTTCAGTAATGCCACTACATTTAGATGGCCAAGTCACTGTAGGATTAGGTAGTTATGAGCACCCCTTGCAGACAGA
>NW_010301560.1:171693-176520 GCF_000700745.2 Antrostomus carolinensis
CATCTTCACTTTTTTAATGCTGTCATTATGTTTATTTTCCAGACTGTCAGAAGAAAAATATCCACAGGAACTAATTATGGTCACAGATGTGCCAATAAACTATATTCAGTTTTGGTCTCATTTCTAAATAGAAAGTACAGCAATAAAAATCCTAAAATAGTTTTCTCTCAAAGTCCAACCATCAATTAAGATTTTAATTTAACTTAATTAAAATAGGTGTGGAACTTTTTAAAAAAAATTTTCTATCATTTTTAATTGCAGACTATCATTTAGATATTAAAAAAGTAAGCGCTGAAGAGCAACTACAAAAATACTGTGTTGTTCATGTTATTTTTGTAACACAGCAAAACAATGAAACAGAGACCCTCTCCAAAGCCAAAGGCACTCAGACTTCCAAAGTTACTGATCAGCATGACAACACTGCGAATTAAAAACAATTTTTTTCAAAAATATAATTAATGTAACCCTTTGGAAGACAACTAAAGGAAAAATGTTTCAAGAATCAGCAATTACAAAGCAAGTATTGTTCAACATATACCAAACATTTTGCTTCAAAGCACTAAGGAACAACCTGAAAGAATGATCCTATTCTTACGGAACAGATTTATATAGCTGAAGAAGTACAACAAACACGGCCATAGAAAACACTGTCTTACCTTCCTTTTTTAACCATTTCACAATGTTTCCTTCTTCCATTGTAGGAGAAAGTGCAGGCATGAGAACTTTAATACCAGGTGTACCTGTAAAACAAGCACATATTATCTGCACTAAATGCTTTTTCCATGTAATTATTTTCTCAGTTAACTGCTTAACACAAATGAAACTAAAAGTGCCTGAACCTGAAGGACAGTTGAACAAAACATTCACTAAGAGCACCAAGGAAAACAAGGCCCTAAGGACAGAACCCACACACTACGCAGAGAACAAGGGCCAACCTGAGTGTGAAGTCATGAATAACACAAAGTATTAAGGACATTAAACTCTGCCTTAAGTAAAAACATGACAGATGAAGACAACTTGAGATACTCAATTCAGCTTTGATTCAATTAATTTTTAATGGAAACTTTGTCCATGACCAAGTCTTAACATATTATTAAAATTAAACAAACCAGTATTTCAAGTACCCCTCAGCTCACCCTGACCCACCAAACAATCTTAGGGTGGATGCAAGTGAAACAGGGCTGTGTAACTTTAGTCCAACAGAAATGTAAACAGGAAAAAATCTGACTTGCTCAGAGCTCCAACTACACAGAAGTCATCACACAAAGAATGAAAAAGCAGCTATAAAATATAAAGGTACACTAGAGAAAAAAAAAACCAAAAACAGTAGCTACCACAAAGCTGCGAATTTATTTTTTTCTTTTTTAATTAGCCCTTCACCCTCAAAATGCCATAAATTTCAAAGCTGAGCCAGCTGATACCCCTGCCTCTTGTGTACCAGGGGCACAGGTACTAAACCAAACCACACTTCCCTTTCTGGGGGCTTTCCACACACAGCCTCGCACATGCAGAGTTCTGCCTGCCAGGGTCTCTCTGAGCAAAACCCTGGTTGAAATGCTGCGCCACAGCCTCTCCAAGACACCAGTGAATGAGACGTGTCCCAAAGCCTTGTCCTCTCATTTCCTGCTTGCTTGGCAGGACAGAAAGTCTGAACATAAGACCTGTCAGATATAAGCAAGGCCAGAGGAGAGAACACACAGACACACACGTGCACACACAACTCAGTCCAGAGAGGCCACAACTGCTGCAATGGTGAGAAACTGCCTGAGAGGTATCGCTGTGTTCCCTGCGGCAGAACCATGATGTGCCACAGAGGACGTGTAACTCCACCCACAGACTCCTCAGGGGTATTCACCCTGGTTTTTCTTCCTAGCTCTGCAGAAGGTCAGCAGTACAACTGTGAATGTATGAGCAGAGTACCAGCCAGGCAGTTCTCTTCTGTTTCAGAGCGCTCATCCATCCTCAGGCTTCTAGTCATGGGCACACAGGTGTGAGCAGAGAGTAAATGTGTAGAACATACCCAGCCAGTCGTTAGAATCCTCTCTGACTCTTAACCAAAGGCTGGATACTTACACCTCAATTACAATCTCTGTCTTAATGCTGAAGTGCAATCTTAACAGCACACCTCGGCAAAGCATGTCATCCCATCCCCCAAAGTTCAAACATTAATAAAAGAAACTGGACCAGAACTTTGGTTGGTCTTTATCAAAATCCACCACAAACACGACATCTTCCTTTCTCCTCTCCTCCTCCTCTTTGCCACAGGCTGTGGAATTCTTTCCAGATGGCAGATTACAGTGTATCTTTTAAATGAATAAAACCCTTCGATCCTAGTACTCCAAACACTGATGATCCATCTCTCTCACAGGTAAACTTTTCCAATGTTTATTTATCCTTTCTGCTAGGAAACTGTATCTACTTCACAGACCAAAATGTCTGATTTCAAGTTTCAGTGATTAGATCTTATGTCTCTGTAAAAAGCTGGCAAGATTTCTCATTACAGAGATCCTTCTCATGGGCAAGTGTCTATATACAGGGATCAGGTAAAGCCTTTTCCTTCCTTTGTCAGGCCAAATAAAAAGATCTGAAAAGCGCAATATATTTAAGCAATGGAACACCACAACCTCCCTGGCCCTGCAACACCACGTACCAGGCCCAGCCAGCTCGCAGGTCAGTCTGCCCATCGACTGAAACCCTAAAACAGAGAGCGCGGCGGCCCCGCACAGCACCCTGCTGTGGGCCACTCTTCTGAGGACAGGGCTCACGCCACAACACTCCTTGGCCTCACAGCACCCCACACCTTTTGGCATTTGGCCGTGTACCAGCGGGGAGTTCTGGCATACAGCCTGTAACACAAGAGATGCTGCCTTGATGAACTTTTAAGGACAGTTATTAGGCCAAATAAACACATCTTTTTAGATACTATTTTGTAGAAGTAGTTTTCCAGCACCTGCCTGATTGTTGAGGCTCGTTCTTGAACTCTTATACCTGAGCCTGTATTCGGTGAGAGAACAGAAACAGACACGTAGAAAGTACATGGTATACAACAGCAATAATCAGCTCTGCTTCATATTCCCTTTTCTCTAACACCCAGCATTAAGGTTTATTATCATTCAGTAGGAAACATCACCACATTTCTCCCAGCTGCTGTATTGCTTAGAACAAGCAGGAACAACTTTAAAAATTTAGAAATTAACTCTTTTTTTTTTTTCCCCTCCCTCATGATCCAGAAGAAAAAGGGCAAGGAGAAAACTAAAAGAATTTTGAGCTGAAAAGCACGTATCACCTAGACTGAGAATGCTTCTCATCCTTACTTCCAAGTCGTAAGAGTTACCATGGTAAAGATCTCAGAGAAGACCAAGACAGAAGTGAAACTCCAATTGACACACAAGGATTTAAGGGAATTAGACATGTCCACCCATGTTCAGCAATCCATTAATGTTAATATATCAAATAAATCTGACCTTGTCTTTCTCACTGCTACAGGATTATGAAAGAATAAATCATTACACTTGTAAAAGAACATCGATACTCAACCATAAATATTTCAGAGGTAAGGTAGAATTAAAGACATTAGTTTTTCCATTATTATTTAATCTCTCTTCCCACATCTTTCGAGTGGACGGACCACAAGCCACTCTCCATGATATTGGAAAAATCACGGCAGTCAGGGGAAGTCCCCAGCGACTGGGAAAGGGAAACACTGCACCTATTTTTAAAAAGGAGGACCCTGGGAGCTGCTGTCCTGTCAGCCTCACCTCTGTGCCTGGGAAGATCATGGAACAGACCCTCCTAGAAGCTACACTGAGGCACATGGAGGACAGGGAGGTGATGTGAGACAGCCAGCACAGCTTCATCAAGGGCAAGTCCTGCCTGACCAACCTAGTGGCCTTCTATGATGGAGTGACTACATCAGCAGACAAGGGAAGCTGTCATCTATCTGGACCTCTTTAGGGCCTTTGACATGGTCCTCCACAACATCCTTCTCTCTAAATCGGAGAGATATGGATTTGATGGATGGACTGTTCAGTGGATGAGGAATAGGTTGGATGGTCGCATCCAGAGGGTACTGGTCAACAGCTCAATGTCCAGACGGAGATCAGTTTTGAGTGGTGTCCCCCAGGGGTCCGTATTGGGACCAGGACTGTTTTAATATCTTCATCAATGACAAAGACACTGGGATCGAGTGCACCCTCACAGCAAGATGCTTTGTAGATGACACCAAGCTGTGTGGTACAGCTGATAAAGCTGAGGGAAAGGATGTCATTCAGAGGGACCTGGACAAGTTTGGGTGATGTGAACCTCATGAGGTTCAACAAGATCAAGTGCAAGATCCTGCAGCTGGGTTAGGGCAGCCTCTGGCATCAATACAGGCTGAGGAATGAAGGTAATGACAATAGCTTTGTGGAGAAGGACTTGCAGGTACTGGTGAATTAAAAGCTGGACATGAGCCAGCCCATATTCTGGGCTGCATCAAAAGAAGTGTGGTCAAGGGAAGTAACTCTGCTCTGGTGAGACCCCACCTGCAGTACTGCATCCAGGTCTGGAGCCCTCAGCACATGACAGACATAGACCTGTTGGAGCTGGTCCAGAGGAGGGCCACGACGATGATCAGAAGGATGGAACATCTCTCCTACAAGGAAAGGTTGAAAGAGTTTGGTTTGTTCAGCCTGGAAAAGAGAAGGCTCCAGGGAGACCTTACTGCACCTTTCAATACTTGACGGGGGCTTTATCAGGGTCTGTAGCAACAGGACAAGGGGTGACTGTTTTAAACTAAAAGAGGAGAGACTCGGATTAGACACACTTTTTTTTTTTTTTTTTTTTTTT
>NW_010301560.1:176549-180138 GCF_000700745.2 Antrostomus carolinensis
CCCATCCCTGGAAACATTCAAGCTCAGGTTGGACAGGGCTCTGAGCAACCTGCTCTGGTTGAAGATATACCTGTCACTGCAGTGGGTTGTTGGACTAGATGAACTTTAAAGGTCCCTTCCAACCCAAACCAGTCTGGGATTCTATTTTTTTTTTTTTAAATATGAAATGAAAACACTGTAGCTAACCTCTAATAACAGCAGCCATCAATGATGCACCCCGAGCAGAAAATGAGTTAGTTATTCCCCAAAGTCCCCAGGAGAGCAACACGACCAGATCACGCTCCCCAAACACCTGAACTGTGGAAATAAGCCCAGTGTACGCACGGTTCACGTTCTCAGAAGGCTGCATGAATAAACACACAGATTTGTCCCAGTCTTCTGCTCCCAGGTTAATTCGCCTTTTGCAAATCAGTCCTAGAAATTGATCTGATCTTTCCATGGAACTTAAATGCTTCTCAGTTTAACTTTACTCATTACTGTAATACTTAGAAATGGATCCAGGCAGTGTTTCTTGTAACACTGGCAATTCCCATCTGAATTACCCCCAAGGATTTTCTTTAAAACGTTTCTTCTCAACCGTGCAACCTCTGACCTTGGCCCAATACACGGAAAAATGAACTATGTCTAGTACGTGCATTATTCTGGGAATGCCTATCTGTGTTCATTTACCAAGTCATGCTTAGTCTCTAATAGTTCTGCAAAAACTGCAAATTAAAGCATGAGTTCACAATTTTCTTTATATATGTTCACTCAGAAAAAAAAATTTACAAATAACAGTAAGTAGGAAATAATACACTATAGGATGCAAATAGGTTGTCTCAGTTTCATTTGTCTAACTTGAAAAGTCAACTTTGACAATTAAAACGTGATTTTGAAGTCATATCCCACAAATATCTAGCACTATCTAGAATTACTGGACATCATTCACTGAAAAAAAAAAAAAAAGTGAAAGTATTCCACATTTCTAATGAGGAAATAAAAGTAATTTTTAAACATGGTGGTTCACATGTTTTACTTCAATAAAGAGTCACTTGATCCATTCCCAGAATACACTCCACACTTTGGCATAAATACAAAACTGAGCAACAAATCTGTGCCACTGTAACATTTTCCTTTTCATGTTATGAGCAACTACCACAAAACATACAGTCCACTCTGGTCCTTTGATCACGTTAGGAGACGAGATCCAGCAGCAAGTACGCATGAAGTGTGTAAAAAATGAATAAAATAAACAGGATACAAAGCTGAAGGAAGAATCAAAAAAATCAAGGCACATGTCAAATCTGAAAATGAGAAACTGCCATTTTCTATACTATCATCCCTCACTGCAAGAATGGTCACTGTAATTGAGAAGCAGCATGCAAACTGCCCTTAGACAAGTACTCACAAGAGAGCAGCAGCAACTCGGCGAGCAGCAGCAGCAGCAACTAAACATTCTTTCCTTCATCCTTCCCCAGCTTTCCACCAGCAACACAGAATACTATTCGACTCGTAAGGCCCAGGCAACTAACAAAGGCTTGTTATTATTACACAGAGGAACTTTTCTGCTACCTAAGACCACATACCACAGAGCTCAAAGGGAAATCCTCAGAAGTAAACCTACAGTGTTCTGTTACAGCTGTTTGGGAAGATGTGGGGAGCGGAGGGCTGCTCAGCAGCTTCAGCAGGCAGGAGAACATAAATCCTCTCAAGAGGACAACGTTCTCTCCACATCACCACTGTAAATCCCAGCGCTAGCAGGACAGCTCACTCTGCATCACAAAGCAAAAGTAAAGAACATCCATCTTCCCACTTCCAGTCCCAGGCTTTGTGATCTCTCAAAGAGCCTTCTTTCCCTTCTCACCCTGCGGAAACACTTCAGTGTCATTCCGGCCTCACAAACGTGCAAGTATATTTAGAAACTATAAGAAAAATCAGGTTTGAAAAATAGCTCTATGCTCCACTTTATCTGAAGACCGTGCTATTACATATCAATTATCTGGATAAAAAAGGAAGAAGACACAAAAAAACTTTACATGAACAATAGCTGATATTTTAAAGAAGACCCTCTGTGTAGCCAAGAGAACTTTAAGAGTTAAGTTGAGTCAGGGCATGGCATTTCTGCCTCCTTCCTTCTCCACGGAGAGATTCAATGCATATTTAGGCTGTGTATCAAACAGACCAAAGAGCAGGGCTTTAAGAGGAGACTGTTAGACCTCCATAACATCCTATTCACTGCAGTCTGACAATCCCATTGACAGTGAAATTTGTACTTAAAACTTACTCAGCACAATACAGGTTCATTGCCTCTTTTTGACCTCCTCTGACATGGAAACAGCTACAGCATTGTCGAACCAAAGATGCTTCGATGAACTCAAGAAAAATGCTTTAACGTGCCCCGCCAGAGAGATATTTCATAACTTCCTAAGCCATACTCTGTAGTCAGCAGAGAAATGAAATATTTACTCCAACCTGACATCAATAATAAGATTAAGAAACATTAAAAACAAAGAAAATCATCAGACCTCTAACATAAAGGTCCATTCTATTTTCCTTCCTTCCTTGTAACCAGCAAAGCAGGAATTCAATTCTGAATTAATCGTTTTGACAAAGCAAAACAACTTTTTGGTTCCTCTACCATCACAGAGAGAGACAGAAACACAGAGAGAAGCAAAAAACTAAAGCGAGACAACAAAACTACAGACCCACATGAGTCAATACTTCAAACGGTGGCATTTTCAGAAACAGAAAAGGGGAGGAAAAAAATTAATGCTAAAACAAAACTGACAACTTTAAATTTTCAAGCTAGGAATCAAGATCAAGTTTTATGTCCAAAAAGAGCTGTATTTTACCAGGTGTTATGACTGTTGTCTTGGTTTTCACTTTAGAGTCTACAGTAAACATTTAAGAAGAATGGTGCCACTGAGATATGCACCACCTTGAAAAGCAGTAAGGAATCATATGAGGGTTCAAAGAAACGAGTCAATGAGGAAAACCTGAACAAGTTACAGGTGTAATATATCCACCTTAATATATAAAAGCTTACCGTAAGTAAGAAATAAAAAAATCACTCATTTCCATATCCAAAATTAATAATTTAACTCCAGCTATATATTAAATAAGCCTTTCTAACCATGAAGATATAAAGTACTACAACAGGTTGCATGGGAAGACTGTAGACAAGAGTGCTGGAAAGAAGGGTACACCGAGATCTAAAACACAATTATTAACAAGTCTCTAAACGACTATTGAGTTTTATTGTAAAACACACAGTTTTATTACACAAGGTTAGCAAGAGTTCACTTTATAAACGCACTGAAAAGAACAAAGAGTTCAAGTATTTTATGCTCAGTCTCACACCAGTACCTAATAACAATGCAGCTGATCATTATTTACATGTTTTACAAGTTGTAACTAACAGATCGAGTAGGGCAAGAGAAGAACACATTTCATATGGACATCCAAAATTCTTCCCACATCTCTTAGAGGAAAATCCCCCTTGAGAATCCTCCCGTTTCCCCGAGAGCATTGCTCTCTAGCAGACTTCCTTATCTCTGCTGTGCAGCTCATTTATTTCATCTGTACACAACCCGGGGTCTTGTCTTTTTCC
>NW_010301561.1:0-9734 GCF_000700745.2 Antrostomus carolinensis
ATATATATATACTATATATAAAATACCTCTTTAGTTACACACACACACATATATATATAAAAATTAATTTCCTAGGAGGAGATGGCTCTGCCAGGTGGCAGTCACCACTTCTCTACCTGGAACCAGGATCCCAGGTCTGGAAAGCCCTTCATGCCTGTCTTTGTCCCTTGAACTAGTTAGTTCTTTAAAAATTCCTTCCCACTACAGAAATAATCTTCAAATGTGAATTCAAAGAACTTGGTGCATGGGAGAACCTAAAAAATGACTCTGACTGCAGGGTAGTATAGCACTATCTCAGCTGCTTTTAGACTAACTGACGTTCAGGCTATGAGTAGCAGTTATGGTGCAACAGAGCTTGGTGCTATGCTACAGTAAAACAAGAATTAGATGTATGCATTTTCATACATCAGGAAATTATTCTCCCGATATTTTCAGTTTTCGCATGTTTTTATAGGTAAAAATAAACATCATTAAGTTAATTTATACATACAGTCTAATTTCCCTTGCTGCCTTCCTTACTGAATATTTTTTTTTTTTCCTAAAAAACTACTAGAACTAGATTCAGGAAATCATATTTCACTGCTATAAAATAAAAAGTTCAGTGGAAAGAAATTAGACTGGAGATCAGCATACCTGTAAATAAGAATGGGTCGGAAACACAAAAGACTTGCGAATTGTAGTAAATTATACATCAGGAAGTATAATCTTGATCTCCACTGCTCTGGAATAATAACTGCCTCTGTCTTTCCAGTAGTACCTCAGTATCATTGTTGTCCCTAATCTTTATTTTACAAGGTATAAAGTTTCATGTCACTTCTTTTAGTATATAACGAGTGTTAAAGTGAATGCCCATCTATCAGAAATTCAGTCCACAGAGAGTTTTTCTAGATATCTGGAAATATCTGACTGCTTTAGAATTAAGTATGACAACGTAAGATGTATTACAAATTCATATGTAACCACATCTCAAATATCACAGGAAATATGTATAGAGGTGCATTTTAAAGTTATACAACTAGAAATAACCATGATTACCTATCAGAAAGGATATTTGTGTATGTGCATGTGTGTGTGTTTTGTTTGTCTGTGTGGATTTGAAAGCATAGTTTCACAAAATGCATGGATGTTGCAACTGCTTTCATGAATTGATTCTGTCACTTTTACCCCCATAAGAGTGTGTCACTCCATCACTTAGCCTTGGTGTATCTGAACTTGGAACTTTGAGGCACTTCCTAACTGCAGATGCACAATGTAGCCTCCCCAGATTTCATGGTGGGATCTGGGTGTGCATCTGCTCAAAGCAGGAAACATCCACAGAAGCAAGAATTTCACTGGAGTACGTCCAGTGCTCTGAATAACATGGACGCTAGAAGGTATTTTATATAGCATTTTTTAAATATGCAATTTTACAGGATATCTATAAAAACATATGGCACAATGAAGTTGCATGAAGCTAAAGAGAAGTCAGTAGAAAAAGGTACAGCATGTAACAGGCTTAATCTGGATCCAATTCATGCTTGAATTTTTAGCTTCTATGAAAATAGATTTAGAGCTGCTTTTACCATTGATTTTGACAATGTCGCAATGAGAAAGCTGAAAATCCTCTTTCTAGGTTGGGGAGGGAACAGAAGTAAAACAATTGTCAACAAAAAAGTCTCTTTGGAGTGACTAGCTTTTTAGAAGTACGTCTGCTAAATAATATGAAAGAAGGATGTCCAGAGTATATCTCCATAAACTCTTAAATACATAGTTCAAATCTACAGGTTTACGTAACACCCTAGATGACCTAGATGGTAACTGAAAATTTAGGCATGGACTGCAACAAGCATGTAAAATTTTTTTTGTACAAATTCTTCTACAGACAACTGGGCTGAAAAGTATGTAATTATAAGTATCTTTAATCTTATTATTAGAGTAAAGGTCTTCAGGGACTAGGAATGCCTCACACTAGAGAGAAGTTCAAAAGGAACACGGAAATAAAATAATCAAAGGAATGCTCACACTTAGAAAAGTCTGTGAAATATTTCAGATATTTTGAGTTACCTCTAAAATCTCTAAAGATCGTAAGTATTATTTGGGGATTTTTATTTATTTATGAAATTAACTTAAGTTTCAAAGGACTTGGGCTTCTAAGTAAACTGTCCAGGTTTTGGAAGGGTGTAGGAGTGTCTGGGGTACTGAGCAAGATGAAAACATCTAGACAGGAGACTCCTAGTTGCCATATTTATGGCATCCTTGTGCTGTGAAAGAATATATATAAGCTTGATATTATTACAAATATATATTAATTTGTTTCTTACTTAACACTTAAAACTTACACTGTGCTTGAGAGAAAATCAGAGAGTCACAGATTCATAGATTTGTTTGGGTTGGAAGGGACCTTTAAAGGTCATCTAGTCCATTCCCCCTGCAGTGAGCAGGGACTTCTTCATCCAGATCAGGTTGCTCACAACACATCCTTGAATAGGATGGGGCATTTACCACCTCTCTGGGCAACCTGTTCCAGTGTTTCACCACCCTCATGGTAAAAACCTTCTTCCTTATATCTAGACTCTTTTAGTTTAAAATTGTTACCCCTTGTCCTGTCACTACAGGCCTTGGTAAAAAGTCTCTCTCCATCTTTCTTTTAGGCCCCCTTTAAGTATGGAAATGTCACAATAAGATCTGCCCAGAGCCTTCTCCAGGCTGAAAACTTCCAACTCTCTCAGCCTTTCTTTATAGAAGAGATTTTTCCATCCCTCTGATAACTTTTGTGGCCTCCTCTGGACCCGTCCAACAGGTCTATGTCTTTCCTGTGCTGAGGATCCCAGAACTGGAGGCAGCACTGCAGGTGGGGTCTCACCAGGGCAGAGCAGAGGGGCAGAATCACCTCCCTCGACCCGCTGGCCTTGCTGCTCTGGATGCAGCCCAGGGTATGGTTGGCTTTCTGGGCTGTGAGTGCACATTGTTGGCTCATTTCCAGCAGTAACCCCAAATCCTTCTCCACCGGGCTGCTTTCAGTGCCTTTGTCCCTCAGATGAACAAACTGAGAGCTATATACACTGGGAAATCTTGATACAAGTAGCTATGTACAGAATCTTAAACATTTAAATAACTCTTTA
The DNA here is from genome assembly GCF_000700745.2 of Antrostomus carolinensis. NCBI lineage: Eukaryota > Metazoa > Chordata > Aves > Caprimulgiformes > Caprimulgidae > Antrostomus > Antrostomus carolinensis. The sequence goes on from NW_010301561.1 coordinate 3,102, forward strand.
TGCTGTCAAAAATTGCCCTTCCTATTTTCTTCAAAGGTCTCTTGCTTTGTAATGTTCAATTACCACACTTTAAAGATTTCTGGTTTTAATTCCAAAGCTTCTGTGAAATCTTTTTAGTTACCTCTACTGATTTTTCGTAGCATTATTTTTTCCTACTCTTTACTTCATGGTGCGATGCATTACATTTCTTCTTTTTATATGATAATCATAATTCTTTGCTTCCCCAGTGCATTTTGAGGCTAAATTCATTAATATATACAAGGAACTCAAACTACAGTGATAAGCACCACTGAGGCTGTATGTATGCATGTGCATATATACCTGTACAGAAACAAACATTTACACACACATATTTGAATCAATGTATTTATTGCTAACTGGTATATATAACTATGATGTGAATACATAAATACTTTGCATTTCCTCTGCATTTTTTTTTCTCCCACTGCTTGATCAAGGAGATATGGCTGTTATTCTGTTGGCCATACTCTGCTCATTACCATCACTAATATACTGTACTGCTGAAGGCTATGTCTATGCAGAAATGTGGGCACACACTATAGTGTGGCTCATACTCTTGATTCCCAAGACAATTCCACTGGCTGTGATGTGAAAGCTTATCATGGCTCTTCTCCAGCCTGATCACCAACTCAAACAGTTTTCAGGTTTTGGTTTGTTTGTTTGTTCGGTGGTTTTGTTGTTGTTGTTGTTGTTGTTGGGTTCTTTTCCATATTCACAAAGGTGTGAGATGCTACTGCATGTCTAGGGCTTGTTTCAGTATGGAGTGCTGGACTGTTTACTAGACCAAGTGTTAGGGGCTCCAAAGTCTGTAAATTTTTATGTAGCCTATATGTTTCAGATGAGTTGGACCTTGTTTTCCTGAGCATTATACAAATACAGAAGCCAGAAGACATTTACAGTCTAAATAGCAAGCACAAAATGTGAAAAGTGTCTGAAATTATATTTTCTTCTTCATAGACTTGACACTCTATGTTTTTTACAGTAAAATTCTTTAGATATTAATTTTATATATTCACTGTATTTTAGGCACAACTTCCTACAGTTTAGACCTTCAGATATGACCCAGGATACAGTGGGCATTCAGAGCATGTTTTAGCCCTGTGTTTGACCTGAAGCGTATGCCTATGCTCACCAAGGTCTCTACCTGTATCCTGGTTTTGGCTGGGATAGAGCTAATTTTCTTCTCAGTAGCTAGAATAGCTGTGTTCTGGATTTAGTATGGGGCTTGGTATGATAAGAATATTTCATATTGGGTATGTTAAGAATATTCATCTGAAAAGTAATGCACCCAGGAAAGCTTTGCAAGGTAAGAATCTCTTTTCTAATTATTTTGTTTTTTAAAGTATAGTTATGAACTGTGGGTTGTTTACCTAGCAGCTTACTTTAATTTTCTTCTCAGTAGCTAGAATAGCTGTGTTCTGGATTTAGTATGGGGTTTGGTATGATAAGAATATACTGATGTTTTTAGTTATTGCTAGGAAATCAAGGACTTTCTAAATTCCCATGTTTTGTTAATGTGTAGGTGAAGAAGCTGGAGGGAGAGCATAGCAAGAACAACAGACCCAAATTGGACAACAGAATATTCTACATCATGTAACGTCATGCTCAGTATATAGGTGAGATTTGGCCGGGAAGCTCTCTCTCTCTCTCTCTCTCTTCTGGAATTGAAGTTTTCAGGATTTTCTCTCCTTCGGGATAGCTAGCCAGAAACGGGCTGGGCATTGGTTAGCAGATGGTGAGCAATTGCACTATATATCACTCATTTGTATATATCCTTATTACTATTATTACCATTATTATGGTCATTATTATTTTAATTTTAATTTTATTTCAGTTATTAAATTATTTCTCTCTCAACCTATGAGTTTTCTCACTTTTACCCTTCTGATTCTCTCCCTCATTCCCCAGGTAGGGGAGGGTGAGAGAGTGGTTGTGTGGTATTTGGCTTCCAGCTGTGTTAAAATCACAACAACCTGCCAGAAGTTCAGACATCTGAGGCATCGTTGGTTGTTGCATCTGCCCTAAACCACCGCTACATGGCTGATACCATCCAGGCTAGAAGATCTTGGAGTTCAGACCAGTGTAGATCTCACATCTTCTGGGCATTGTAGACCTGATTTAAATACTGATTTTTAGCCCAGAACTACAGAAATTTTGAGCAAGCTGAGCATAGAAGCACCGACTGACATTTAGGTCTTGTTGGGATTTGCACAACGGATGTGCTCAGCTCAGCATGGCTGCAACCAGGAGGTGGTGCAGGGGATTCCCATAAATCCAATGTCTCGTACTTAATGCTCTCACTGATCATCAGCCTGGCTTTGCTTAGACAGACAGAGAGACAGAAAAACAATTTTGCAGATATCTACCAGTATCTGACACAGATCTGTGGTTTTTCCTGCAGAAGCAGAGCTTAAGGAGTCTGAATTACAACCTAGTTAACTAGAACAAACTTATGCTTTGTATTTGTACCCAAAGATCTCACCTTTTTTTCCTCCATGTAGCTTAGCATATATGTAAATTTAGAATTTTGACACTTATTTAGATCTTTAATAGACAATAATTGCAATGCTATGTTTTAAACAGAGAACTGTGTACCTTTTAATCCTTGTTTTATAGCATTATAATTTATTATAATGGTTGAAAAGAACAGTCTGTATGATAGCACTAACAAGAATATTTTAATTACATGTCAGAAATGTACCATTTGATTTAATTCATCTGAAAAGTAATGCACCCAGGAAAGTTTTGCAAGGTAAGAATCTCTTTTCTAATTAATTTGTTTTTTAAAGTATAGTTATGAACTGTGGGTTGTTTACCTAGCAACTGACTTTAAACATTACACATTATACATATAACACATAAATTAAAATCAGTGCTTTAGCTGTCAAATGCAATAAAAACTTTGAACGTGAGATTTTGATAATAAAAATCTGTATTATCATAAAAAGTAATCTATTTATTTATAATTTAAAGGGCCAGATGGACCACATTAATTTTTTCTGGCTTACATGAGGATTCAGAATCTAATCTAAATTGCCACCCAAGCAAGAGCGAGTCAGTTGACACATTAAACTTGGTGATGCTGTGTACCTCTTGAAGTTTCGCAGTGACCTTTATGAATGAACAGAGACCAGAGAAGCTATTGGGACAGCTGGAGAAAGGATCTCTGTCATTTTTAGGGAAAGATTTTCATGAAAGTGTTTATGAAACTGTATTGGGTTTGCATATTTAAGGAGGAAAAAACTTCACAAGAGTAACTTCAGGGGGAGAGAGGAGTGAGAAGGTGTTAGAAGAACAAATCTGCAGACACAAAGGTCAGTGAATAAGGAGGGGCAGGAGGTGCTCCAGGAACCAGAGCACAGATTCCCCTGCAGCCTGTGGTGAAGACCATGGTGAGGCAGGCTGTCCCCCCGCAGCTCATGGAGGGCCATGGTGGAGCAGATGACCACCTGTAGCCCATGGAGGACCCCATGCCGGAGCAGGTGGAGGCCTGAAGGAGGCTGTGACCTTGTGGGAAGCCCACACTGGAGCAGGTTCCTGTCAGGACCTGTGGTCTGTGTGAAGAGAGGAGCCCATGTCAGAACAGGTTTGCTGCCAGGACTTTAGAGCCCACGCGGGACTCACACAGGAGCAGTTCGTGAAGAAACGCAGCCCATGAGAAGGACCACAAAGAAGTTCATGGAGGACTGTCTTCAATGGGAGGGACCCCACAGTGAAGTGGGGGACGAGTGTGAGGTGTCCTCCCGCGGAGGAGGAAGGAGCGGCAGAGACAATGTGTGATGAACTGACCTCAACCCCCATTCCCCATTCCCTGGCATTGCTGGAGGATAGGAGGTAGAGAAATCAGGAGTGAAGCTGAGCCTGGGAGGAAGGGAGGGGTGGGGGGAAGATGCTTTGAAGATTTGGGTCTATTTTTCATTGTCCTTCTCTGGCTTGATTGGTAGTCAGTTAAACTAATTTCCTCAAGTCGAGTCTGTTTTGCCTGTGCCAGTAATTGGTGAGTGATCTCTCTCTCTGCCCTTATCTCCACCCACAAGCCTTTTGTTATATTTTCTCTCCCCTGTCCATCTGAGGAGTGAAGTGAAAGAGAAGCTTTGGTGGGTACCTGACATCCAACCAGGGTCAGCCCACCACAGAAATCATGTTAAAGCTGAGGAGCAGAGAATCCATCCTATGATAGCACAAAAATAGATTAATCTCCATTTGTAATCTTGTTCCTTTTTCAGTTGCTGACTCATTAGTAATTGAAAATATGTCACTCTCTTACACTCAATATAGATAAACTAGATATCCGTATCTCTAACTAAAGTAATAGCAAAAATGTTATATTTAGAGCAGAAAGCCTGCTTCCATATAGGCAGCATTTGCCTCCTGCCAAAAATCAGGAGCTTTTATGATGTTCTCTTTTTCTGAGATCTCTTTATATCATTATTTGTGCTTCTAGATACTTTGTTCAGCAAAATTGTACTTAAACTCTTAGTCTTTTCATAAACATCCTACTACGTGTCACTCAAAATGAGAAGATGCTTTACAAATTATAATATTTTCAGAAAAAATATACTCATCTTACAAGGCAGCAAAATATAATTTATTATAGTTGTAAGATAAAGGCACTGTATTTCATATGACTAAATTCTCAAAGCTAATAATTTAAGCAAATATGGTCATAAGCGACTTAGTCATGTGGTTAAAGTTTTAGGGATTTTCCAAGCAGTGTCACCAAACAATGACAGTCACTGGCATTGAACAAAACACTCTTGAAGCAACCCTTGCCCCTTGCAATGACTGTGGTAGAGAGAACCAGAAAGAAGAGTAGGGCAAATAAGACATTGGAAGAAAGTTCTGGAAGAACTGTCTGGATCTCTGAGCCTGGTCTCACAGTGCAATAGTCAACCATATCATATATTTTATTCCTCAGTTTATCCATCTGCAATTTAAAGCTAGTTAAGGTTTTTGTAACTCTTTTGTCTGTATGGGGGATCCAGAAATGTAGGATCACGTGTGTTGTTTTTGCACATTGGGGTCAGGTAGAATTCACAGGGGTTTTTCTGTTCCTAATAATCCTTCATTTCCATAGGAAAAAAGCCTTTCTTAACCTCCAAGTACAAGATGGACACTTTACTTTCTATTACTAAATGCTATTGCATTTTATTTCTCCCTTTCTAAAAGCATTAATTTCTTTCTGTATAATTTTGAAATCCCTCCTGCATGAACAGTTATTCCCAATTTTGTACCACTACACAGTTTAGCTGTAAAAACTCCAGTTTGTGTGCCAAAGTCTAAATTAAAAGGTAAATTATGTCCGGTAGTTAAGAGTACTTGAGAAATTTACTATTACATCCTTCAGACACGCTCTCCTTTCAACATTCAGTTGCCAACCCTCTCTTAATTTCTTCCCTAATTCACAATTCTTGTACTAACAGTTCTTTTGCTCATCATCTCTATTTCAACAAGTAATTACCCAACTGGTCTGTAAATATGTCAGAATTTTATATTTCTCATAGTGGCATAACTCGCTTCAATATTCTTTGTCTGATGTTATTGCAATAACTAGATCAAAACTTCAGAATTAGAAGCAGATGCCTACATCCCCAGTAGAAACTCTCTCTCAATTCTCTTTCAAAGAGTTTTGAACCAAAACATTAAGATTTCTATTAATTATGTTTACTTAAGTCATTAATGTATATTGTATATCATCATCTTTATGTGGATGTGGTAACGTGTTTCAATCTTAATTGACATTTCAATACTTTTCTGTTATCTTTGCTCATACATTGTACCAGGAACAAAAATGCTTTAATTTGGTGTTCCAGCCTCACACAAATATCCCATTTGCTTCTCTGGTTTCACACAGTCCGTTAGGTTGATTAGGCCCTTAGATCTCTTAGCTACTTGCCTTCCTCCTTCTCTCATCGATAACATCGTTCTCTTTATTTGCCCCTCCCAAGGATCAATAAAAGGTTAATGGAAGAGGATTATACCCCACAGTGTACTCTGTCTCTTGCTCTCTTGATGTGGTGGACCTGACTGCTCCCAGGGCAGCACTGCAGCTTGTCTCCACCTCCCTGTCCTCCTCATGGAGAACATTGAGGAGCACCTGGCACTGACTGCCAGGTTACAAGGTCTCACCCTGAGAGGCCAGGAGAGTCATCTCCTGTCAGATGGAGGCTTTTTCTGTCTCAGATTATTCTCAGTGTTATTTCTTACTCTTGTTATATTGATATCAACTTGATATTCCTGTTGTTTTAGGAGATATGGATGTAAAACTGGTCTTTCTCAAGACAAAAGTTACCTTCTAGGTCTAATTATTTTTTTTGTTAGTGCTGCAGGAAAGAAAGGGAAGAAGAGGAAGTGGACTTAATCTGTTGCTCTGACACGTGCACACAGTGGGCACTTTTATAAAAAAAAAAAAAAAGGGAAAAAAACCCCATCGACATCAAAGCCTGTATATAATTGCAAAAAATTAGTACTATTTAAAGTGTGAAATTCATCAAAATGTCTCTGATAATAAACATGAATAATTGGGTATGTGTTTGAGCAAGTTCACATAGAAACTCCACAGCTGTATATGCTGGAAGATTTGTTCTGCTTGTGCACTTATTTCTTTTTTTT
>NW_010301561.1:9822-13529 GCF_000700745.2 Antrostomus carolinensis
TTCCTGCTATCAAAGTCAATATCTGAAATTGGAGTTTAAAGTTAAAAATAATAATCTGGTTAGGTCATGTAAGCAGCACGTTTATTTTAGAGCTAGGTTACTAAATTGCACGTACAGGATTTTTGCTGCATTTTTCGAGCCAGCAAGTGGCTATGTTTTGTAGAAAAAAAACTTGTAGGCCTAGAGAAGAGGATTACAGACATCTGTAGTTGAGCTAACCAAACTTAACTCTAGTTAAAACAAATACAACATTTCAAATTCAAATTCTGAATTCTTCACTACATGGGGTGACCTTGAAAACTGTGGGGGAAAAAAAAATAACCCCTTTTGTAGGGTTCCAAAGTATGAGAAATAATGGTGTGCAAGAAAAGAGCAGGCATTTTCCTGACCTTAAAAAAATGAAATTGACTATCAACTATGCAGTCTTTTTAACTCAAGTTGAGTAAATTTTCTTGCTGCTTGTTTTTTTGTTGTTGCTGATTTAAAATTTAGGTTTGACAAAGCAACTTATGGCACTGGCAACTGGCAGTGTCCGGGTGTTTGTCTTTAGTGACTATCTTAGAACTTTGGATGTTGTTTTAGCATCATTTCTGTCATGCATGACAGAACAGAACCAGAAAAATATATATAATATCCAGTTTTTTATTCTCCAGATTACGTTTGTATAAATCTAGCACTCCAAAAAGGTTGAACTGACAGAAAGAATTTCAGTCCCCACAAATACAAATGGGTTTTAATTAAATTGGATTCTTTATTTTTTAATATTTGAATTAAACTATTTTAAGAGTATGCATTTTATTTTCAGATGAGTTTAGAAGCACTTGAAGTCTTGAAAATGAAACAAATGCTTTTTTTCAGGTTGGTTGTGTATTTTCTGGTTTGATAAGGCAATCCAGGATTTTTTTTGTTTGTGACTCTTTCTATAGTGCAATTGCTTGAATTTATTGATTCTCTAGTTTTAGATGAGAAAATAAACCACTTCATTTTAGTTAGTTATGCCCTTATAATTAAGGACAAATTCTACTTTATGGAGTATTTCCCAGAATCTATGGCTTATATGAGGCATGAGTTTCTCCAGAATACTGTGAAGTAGCTAAAAAATTTCAAATATACCACAGTTTTTAATACAACTTTTTCCAAGTTCTTTCCCAAAAAACAGCAGAGGTACTAGCTAACATGATTCTTTTTCCCTCACTTTATATAATCTGTAAAGGAATCTCATTTTTCTGACTCAGTGCTCTAAAGTTACATAGTGAAAAACAAAAAAGTTCATTTTTTTAAAAAGTCCCTCTGCATGCAAGCAATGGAAGCTTAATGTCTGCAACTTTCTCCATTTAAGCTACATGTCAGCAGGCACTGGTATTATATGAGGAACAACAAGAATAAGTAGAACTCAAAATGAACTCAAAACTGTCTGTGTCTGCATGCTGTTTGCTTGTTAAGGGTAGTAACAAGCTTTTGCTAAAATCCAAGGGAGACATAATACAAGCACTGGTATTATATGAGGAACAACAAAAATAAGTAGAACTCAAAATGAACTCAAAACTTTCTGTGTCTGCATGCTCTGTTTGCTTGTTAAGGGTAGTAACAAACTTTTGCTAAAATCCAAGGGAGACATAATACACTAAAGTTTTAATTCTTGTGCTCACATTGCCAATTTTATTAATTTATGTTTCTTGAAAGTCATGCTAGAATAGGCCCCACTGCTTCTAAAAAAATAAAGAGGAATGATAAATGCAAGACAGTATTGACTAACTTGAAAGTCACACATTACAGATCAGAGGACAATGTTTTAGTATGGTATTAAAAATGTGATTCAATTAGATAGCCTGACTACAGAATTTTTTGTCAACAGTTGCATAAGAATATGGACAGGAAGGGGTAATGACAATTACTGGTAGGTATCAATAAGCTCCAGTCTAAATGAAGCTTAAAACAATAAACACACTAATATCTCATAGCAGTTCAATATATATCTGAGCCATTCAGTGGAGACAGAAAAACAACAATAAAGAGGCATTAGGATATAAAGAAAAAGCAGAATTTTATTGTCACTATATTAAAAATTGATTTATACTAATGTAAAAGCAGCCATATTAAGTGCAATCAAAAGTCTCCCTGAGCATGTAGACTATATCTAGCAGGTATCAACTTCAGATGCCTAAAGAAAGTAGACAAAACACTCTTAAATTTTTCTAAGTCTCCAAAGATTTTAGTTGACAACTGAGCCAGAAGAGGTACCTCTGCATCCAGCTGCAGATCTTTTATAGTTAGGAAAAAAAAGCAGTAAAAAGTATAAGAAAGATAAAAAGGCAGAAATATACAACAGAGAATTCAAAAGCTGAATAAACAGGAGAACACTAAACAGATCAATATTGACCAGTACAAGTCAGTTTGATATCCTTTTTCAAACCAGGGGAACTAGTTTATGCTGTATGAATGGAGGGGTAAAAATTAAGATCAAATACAGGGAAATTACTTTAATTATACAAAAAACTATTACCCTGTGCCCAATTCTATGTCATAACTGAGAATAGGACTTTAACAAATAAAGAAGTATATGGATAATAAAAACTTCGAAAAGTAAACATGGTAAAAATAGTCCAGTTTTTCTTCTAGGTTTACACAAAATTGGAGTGATAAAGATCTGCATTGTATTATATGTAAAAAATGATCACCGTTGTCCACCCACATAAGTCAAAGCGTAGTCCCATTAAATTAACACAGATTTTTCAAGTTATATGATCCAATATCAATGCGTGGCATAATGTTTTTTTACAATTTATGTTGATTAGTCAAAAGAAAACTTATATTTTTTACTATGTCTAAGAAACTAAATGGCAATTATTATACATAAATTCCAATTAAATTCAGTATAGGTCAGGATCTAATAAATTAATATGATATAATAATCCAGGTAATATCAAAATATATATCAGCATTTAATTTCTGATTTTCAGTTAATTCTAATAAAAAGTAGAAAGGAAGTTTATTTCCATGTACTTTGAAATCTTGCTATTTTAATTCACTGTTTTGCTTTTAAAATACAGTTTTCATTTTAAAACACAGTTTTGCTAATTCCTAGTGCAAATTGATGAATGAATACAACACATTCTTTTCTGCTTTATCAGTACTAACAAAAGAACATGCAGCACATGTTTTGGGCTAATAATCTACACAGGAAAATAGAGTTTTTGTGGTTGTGGCTGTTCATCTCCATGTGTTTGACTGCAATATATACATCTATATGTATATTTTTGATAGAGGAAAATGGTCTCAAGTATCTTCATATTTCTCTGGGCTCTCAAATGACTAAACTGAGACAGCTTCCTAATCTTAAGTTTTTGGGACGGTTCTATTACTCCCCAAAAAACCAAGAAGCTGTCAATGGGCTAGAAGAAGAAGAAAACATAAACCTTCAAAAACATTATTTGAATGTAACATTTAAATTTAGGTTGATATTCTTTACAAAATATTTCAACTCTATCTGAAAGATATTGTGTCACAGGGAAGAAATCTTTTCAGTCAGTGAAGAAAGGAAAGCATCAGAATAAATTTGTACCACTGTAATTAATGCTTTAAAAAAATATCTCCACTACTTATTAAAAATGCTAGCAGAGCAAAAGCTGCATATAGTGTGGCCCCAGGAAGAGCCTGAAACAATTTGCACCACTACATTAAATATATCACTAATATAATATATATAT
>NW_010301562.1:0-15261 GCF_000700745.2 Antrostomus carolinensis
GGTGCGAGGTGAGCGGTAGCGGGAGGATGATCCGCAAAAAGAGGAACTGCGGGAATTCACTTTCTCGAGCTGGAAATGCTATTAGGGCTGTAAAAGCAGAGCTGGAATTGGCGCCGTGCGCTCCGCTGGTGTGGAAGTCCCTGAGGTTGTAAAAGCAGTCAGCAGGAGCTAAAGCACACCAGCTTCCAAAAAAAAAGGGGGGGGGGTCTGAAGAAAGAAAAGTGGGGTCTGAAAAAAATTGGGGAGTCTGGAAAAGGCAGGCAAAAAAACCCCCAGCGCTTGCACTTACTTGGAGTGTTTTTTCCCTTTCCCCCCTTAGAGGGCAGAGCTGGAGGAAGCAGGGTGGCAGCGACCGGGTGCTGTTCCAGCCTTCCGAGGTGCTCTGGAGGAGAAAGTCAGGGAGTTGCTCCCGGGGAGCAGGGGATGGGGATGTAGTGCTGCTTTACAAGCTCTTTCCACCCCTTCCAAGGGGAAGCAGGAAGGAAGAGACCAGAAATAGACTGCCGGCAGCCTCTTCTGCCTGCTTTTATTTTCCCGAGCTACTTAAATCTTGCTCAGCCCTTCTGGAGCCCCTCAGGTCATTTGAATGCTGTCTTTTGTCTCTAGCTCTGATTATCTGAGATCAGCTGAAATGACCGAAGTGATGATGAACACCCCAGCTATGGATGAGATTGGGCTAAGCCCCCGCAAGGACGGCCTGTCATATCAGGTAGGTGCTTTACTGGCTGATTATGCTGTAATCCCCTATGGAATTGCCTGGGCTGGACTGCAAACTCGGGTCTAATGTACCTTTCCATAGCCTGACCTAACAGCAGGTCTTGCTGTAGTGAGAACTAGTCAACAGACTGGAATGCTTGCTTGGCAGGAGCCGATTGTCTAAAATATCACTCGGTATCAGACCAGATTGGCAAAGGGCTTGGTTGTTCCTGAAGTGATTGAGCCCCCACTTGTTCAGCATTCGTGGGGGCTCTGTGGGAGATGGGGAGGTCTGTTAAAGAAGGATTTGTCCCACTCACTGGGCTGAGAGGACTCTTGAGATCTCTTTGTAACATGACATGCAAATGATCTGCCTAGAGCAGGAGGGAGGGGTTTATATGGCACTTTAATTTTTTGATCTATTTCTTGGTTTTCCTTACTGATGGGTTAACAGTCTTCTATAAGATTCAGTGGGGCCAGGGGCAACCTAAACAAGCCTTGAAAAGTCACCTGAAGGTGATGAACTGCATTTGCTGTGGAAGTTGTGAACAGTGTAATTAGCTATTAACATCTAGATCAATGACTGGGGTGAAGAGGTGGTCTCAGGAGCCAGCTTGAGCCTTAATCTTTTAGTTTCAATATCCCTTTTGTTTCCTAGCTTATAGTTAATCAAAGGGCGAGTTGTGCATCTTAGCCTACCAGATCCATGTTTTCCTCCTCTTCCAGGAGACTTGTTGATGAGATTTAACACAGGCACTGAGTGCATGCTGATGACTTGGATCTGGTCTGTCCACTAGTTGACTCTTACCAGCAGATCCAAATGCAGGGTTCTTCCTTTGCAGATGTTACACAACCTGCACAGAGGCAGTTGCTCTATGTGTGCATTCAAATGAGGTGTGCTATTGTATGCTTGCATATTTACGTCTGAAAAATGAGCTACAAGGCAGTAACAGTGCACTGAAGCATGAAATCAACTGAACTTTGGGCCAGAGCTGAGGCCTCCAGCAGAAGCCAAAGCTGTGGGAGGAAAAGGGGATGCATTGCTTTTTTTGGTCAGAATTCTCGTTCTGGATAGCACAAGTTGTTTGGTTTATTGCCTGTGTGTGGAAATAGCTGTGCTGTGCTTCAGTTAGTGGAAAGCATATGGCCTCTCTTTCCTACAGAGGGAGTGTACAGTGATGAGAGTGGTTGTTAAACCTGAAGCAGTGGGACTAGCCTGCGTGGGATGTTCTGTTGTCTTTATGGGTCACCATATGAAGAGGCTTAACCTAGTCAGGTCAAATGCCTCTATTTACTTATCCAAATTTTCCAGTGAGAGGCAGAATCTAGGTGCCCTGCTTGTTTCAACGATTGCTTCAGCAAGGTTTTTCCCCAAGTGCTAATGACCTTGGTAAGTCTGCTTGGGCCAAATGGAGAACAGGCCTGTTCAGTTTTGAGTGGATCATCTAAACCTGAAGGTGTATGAGTCATAAATGCTAACGACTCATATCTGTGCATCCTGGATATCTCCTCTGTAGTGGTCTAGTCATAGATGACTTATTTTCTTGAATGGGTGCAAGAGCTGGGAACTGCCTGCTGGTACTTGGCTTTGTTGTAAGCCAAACTGATGGCAGAAAGGATTGCCATGTTGAAATGGAAGATCGTAATGGTCTAAGTGAGGTCTGCCTTTAAATCAGTTTAATGTAAAGAGGATTGGGGAGCAGGCTCCAGCCTTTCTCTCCTGGCTGCTAGGCTGAGAATGTCACAGTGTGCATCAAGGTAAGTTGAAAGCATCCTTAAAGGGTTGAAGTTAGAACAGCAACGTCAAATCTGATGCAAATCACACCATGAACTCTTTGTTCTACCTCAGACTTCGTAACTGATGGAGGGAGCGTGGTACATGGAAAATGTATGCTAGTCTTTGGGCTGTAGTGCAGTAACTTAAAACCAGACAGGGCTAATGGAGCATGACTGCTCCTACACTGAGGCTTGTTGTTCTGAGCTGCAACATCTTCCTCCACTCAACTGCAGAGTTGGGCATTCATGATCTAACAGCCCTTGGCTGGCTGAGAGAGGCATAAAAAAAAGTGGAGCCAGAACTGGGAGAGGCAAGCTTTTAGTTTCCATAGTTTCTCTTGTTCTAGTAGTAGAACTTATATTTATTTTACTGCAGGGGTGACCTCAGAATGATGTTAAAAATGTCCCCCTTTGGGTTGTATAGAGCAGGGACTGCCTGGGAGTTAGTCCATAAGGTGCTTGCTGTGAGCCTTGGGGCTGCTTCTGCTGCAATATACAGACATGAAACTGGACCAGAGGAGATGGTCCAGCAGCTTTGCTGGAACCGTAAAGCACATCAGTATCTGCTGCAGACAGAATTGTCCTACCAACAGTTCTGTTTCAGAGTGGTTTTGCCTTTACTTGGAAGTAATTTGAGGAAACAAATAAACTCCTACAGAGCTTAGACTTCAGCAGTCTGATTCTTCTGTCCCATGGAGTTTACTGAACTTCAGGGCTCCTGTCTGTCTTGCTGATTACGGAGGGAACTTGGCCTATTGACATTTTCCTTCTGCCTCCTCCACTCCCTTGCCTCTACTCATGCTCTGGAGTGTCTGTCTAGACATCTGCTGAAGGTGTGAAGCTTCCTGGCCTTTGGTGGGCTAGCCATCACTGCTCTTCAAGCAATGATGTGAAAACTCAGACTGCAGAAGTCATATTGGTGATAACCAAGTTGCCTGTGTAGGCTTAGTAATGTGTGCAGTTTCACTTGCAAAATGTGCGTCCTCAACATAGAAATGCCTTTTTCCAGTTAACACACAAACTGCTTGTAAGCTAATGTGCTAATTTCAAAATCTTTCTATGTAAAGCAATGCTTATTACTGTATTGGTGATGTAAAGCTGCTCTGAGCCCCCTGAAGATGGTTCAGCCAACAGATTTAAAGGGCCTGAGCAGAAGTGAATGGTGAAATTGGGGTATGAGTCTTGGAGCAGGGTGGCATAGACAAAACAGAAGATGCAGCTGAAAAGATGATGTCATGCTGGGTCTTGTGCCTGCAGTGAAGAGCTATTTCTGGATCTTTAATAGATGTCCCATAATTCCCATGAGACTTACTAAACAAAAAACTCGTTGAAATGCAGCTGATGGCTCAAGATGCCCCTGCTACAAACAGATGTGCCTATGGAGGGCTTCATGTGCTTCCTGCCTGCAAATCTCCATTGAGCAGGGCTGTTTTTACTGCCAGTCAGAGCTAATGCACAATTTGCTATTTTCCAGCCCCTAGATATACCTGTTCTCTGAAAAGCCTCATCAGTACTCTGCCAGCTTGTCCTCTGATGCCATCTCACAGCAGCGCAAATGATGCTACTGAAAACGAGACTGAAACAATCGTTTTGTGGAGGTGTTGTCAAAACAGTGCCTTGACCTGAATCCTGCCTTGTTTCTTGGAAGTGGAGCAGGGTCTGAACAGAACTGAATGATGCCAAAAGTGTTTATTTTGAGCAAATGCTGTGTCCCGAGTTCAGTGTGCTACTTTGATGCAGGCTGGCTGGCTCACTGGTCCTGCAGGACCTTCGGCTTTCTTCTAGGAGATTGGCCTGCAGAGGCTGAGCTTGCCTCATGTCATCAGCTGTGGAGTTTGATTGTCATGAGGAGCTTGAGCTCTTTAAGCCATGATTGTATCATGCTGGGATCTATCTAGGTTAATAGCAGCCACAGCTAGCTGTGAACTATGTCAGACTGACTGAAACTAGGTAAATAGGTTTAACGCTTCATCCAGTGTCTGTGGTGAAAGCTTGGGTCATCTGTCTTGTTGGGGAAATAGTTTTTGGTGAATGCAACACATCTTCACCAGCACCAGTGGAGCACTGTCTTTCTCAAGGAGCTGTGGTGCTCAGTGCTGAGGAGTTTGAGCTGCATCTGCTGCATCCTCCCAACTGAACTGGGGGACCAACATGTTACTGACCCAGGGGCTGATGGCAAAGGGTGGAAATTGAATTTCCTCTGTGATTGTCTTGTTTGCTTCTCAGGTGCTCATGTCTGTGCAACCTTGATTTGTGCAGGGAAATCCACTTGCTAGCTGTGGAAGGTCTTGAGCCTGGGCTGCGAAAAGGTGGTGATAGCAAGTGAGTTTAGGATGACTTGTTCACACAGCACATCCGATGTGTGGTTACTAGACAAGATGAGTAGGCTGAGTCAATGTGTATTCCAAGGTCTGGAACTTTAAATAAAAGCAGAAGCAGGATATGGGATAAACAGAGCCAAAACTAATCATGTTTGCAGCTATGCTATGCAGAAGTGTTCCACTGAAATACAGACTTAAGACAGCAGCTAATCAGAACATCAGGGCATGTTTTTTTCCTCCCTATGATGCCTTGCTACTCTGATGGAAAATTATGATGTATGAAGTTTCCCTGCCACTGTCCCCCAAGATAGGGCAATCTGTCTGTAACTGGGGAGTTGTCATAGTTCATCAACCTGACTCAGAGGCTGCTGTGTGCATACTAGATGGAGCTTGCTTTCAAGTCATGGCTACTTTGTGAGTAAATGTCTCTATTAGCACTGCTGCTTATAGCTGGAAAATTCCTCTGAAGAGGACACTGAGAGGTGACTGAAATATTTCCTGAAATAAGCTTGCCGTGCTTCTCAATAGCAGTAAAGTTTTATTTTAAACTTAAATGCTGATTTGGGAATTGGAATATTGGCTTGATATTGCTGAAGAGGCACAAAACTTTGCTTTTTACTACTGGGAGGATGTGATACATGTACATCAGGGGTGTATCCTATAACTGAAGTGCTATGCTTCTCAGTGCGGACTTTGCAGTCTTCTGTAGTATTAATGCAATGAAGCAAAACTTTCCCCCCCAAAACTGTAACTTAATTTGGAAAGATGTCATTACCTTAGTCTGCCTGTAATATAACTGAAATAATTTTCAGGCCCATGGGAAGGGAGACAAGCATTTTAACTATGGGTGTTGGTATGGAGTACACATGTGGAAGTTGTTTCTGAATTTACAAGTGTCACTTGGATTATGGTAGCTATGAGCTAATCCTCTTAATTGTCTGACATCTCCTGCTTTTGGTGTTTCTCTATCCCTGTGAAGGCTGAGAGAGGGTTTGAGCCTCCCCAGGGCAATGAAAACTTTCCATTCTTGTTGCCAAGACTTCATTCAAGGATAGTAGAGCTGGATCATCTGAAACAGAGGCAAACATGATCTTTCTAAAATCATTTCAAGCTTTCATTTAAAGTTTTGCTTTTCACTGCCCTTCCCAGCTGCAAGGCAAGAGTTTGGTTGATTTGTATGTGATCTGGATCAGTCCATGAGGCGAGAGTTCTCAAAACATAATCTGGAGAGGCCTGTGAAAACCAGTCTTGCTGCAAGTGAGAAACTGCTAAGTAGTGTAAGAACAATGTATGTGTTCTCTCTGAGCTCTGAAGGTGTTGGATGAGTCTCTCCATGGGCCAGGAGCTGGGGCTCAGATACAGAAGGGTGGGAGGCTCTGCAGAAGCAGTCACAGCCCCTAGTGCTGTGTCATGCAAGTGAGGAGGAATGAGGTACCTTTGAATTGCTGTTAAACTTGGTTTTAGGTAGTCCTCACAACCAGTTGGTGGTTGTCTCTTGTCCCCCATCAAGTGACCAGGTCTGCCAGAAGCAGGCATCTGCTTCAGCTGTGTGCAAGGTCCATCCCTCTGATAAATGAGGGAGAGAAGTTAACCCATTGCTGCTGTAGTCTTTGGGTGGTGGGGAGATGCAAAGTCTTCCTCCCACAGCCCTGAGCAGGGCAAGGCAAGCAGAAAGGCTTGTAGGCAGGTTTTGCTAGACAAGCTGTCCTGGCTGCTGTGCAAAAGGGTGCACAGCTCTCAGGCCAGAGCTGAGCTGCTGTGTTCCCAGTGAGGACCTTGTTGCAAGTTTTGGAGATGTTTATTTTTTTTTCTTTCCATTGTCTAAATCTGGAGTGGGACCAGATCAGGCTTATGGGACCAACAAATGCAGCATGGCACTGCTGGAGTGGGACAGCAGAAAGCTGGTGCTTGCTTGTCTTTTTTATAAAGAGCCTGGCAATGCAGCTTGTTTTGGAGTGAGTAGGGAGGCTGGTTGGGGTAACTTTTCCACCCGTACTCCCTAGATGTGCAGACCATCTTAATCCAAAACCCTTTTTCCTTTGGTCCCTGTGCTTGGCCTGCTCTGTTGCCCTGCTCATCACATGTGAGGAAATCTGCCTTTGTGTATTTTTTCCATTGACTGTCCACACCCCTTGAAAGTGCAGTTGCAACATCTCACTTCATGCTGCCTCAACGATTAAAAAGCATGACTTAGTGGAAAAAATCCTGACCTTCTTGGGTTCAGCCTGTCCTGCAGCTGTTTGAGATAAGATTGTGCTAGGGGTTTTTTTTATTCGAAAAGCTGCACACCACATTTTGGGGATATTTGTTTGTAAGGAAATGACTACTACTTAGTTTCTGGAAAAAAAATCTGGCAGGGTATTTTCAAAGAAATTGCTCCAATTTGACCTAATGTGCTTAAAATGATAGCAGCCAAAGGTTAGTTTAATTATTATACTGCTATTTTTCTTGCACAGGAGGCTATTTTCATGACATTATCAGCTTATGTAACCTCCTGAACCACACTTCTTTTTCCATTGCAACCTTCTAAACCATGTAATGTCAAGGGTATTTTTTCCTGTCCTGAGTTTAGATAATGAGTTGATGCTTAAGAGCCACCAACTGTACTTCCAATAATGCACTGCGTGTCTGAAACTGCCCTTTTTTTGGCCAAGCAGAAGCCACAAAGCTCTAAGAAAGAGTTTCTGTCTCACTTGTGCCAGGAGTGACTAACAGCAAGTAGCTCATGCTCCAAGACCCATGTTAACATGGCTGTGTTCAAAGACCTGGCTTGCTCTTGTGCACCTGAAAAGCATATGGGTGGCAGGTGCTGTAGTGGGAGCTGGGCTCCTGCACCATTGCCCCAGGACCAGATGGATGTGTGCAAACAGCCCCTGTGGTGTTGCTTGCCTGAGCATTTCCTCCCAAAGTTATGTTGCCTGACTTTGCATTAAGTAACAACCTGATGGCTTTCTTGGGTTGGTAATCTGGTTGCCACAAAGCTTTGGATATGAGGGAGAAATGTAGCTGAACATAGAAGACTGAGTATTGTCAAGGAGGTAATGGTGAGGTTAGCACTTGCTAGGCTGAAGAACAAGATGATAGGATGATGTCCCACTTTGGGGTTTGGGCCGGGCCTTCCCAAGGTGGTGAGTACCTGGATGGTTGTTATGATGCTTCATGGTTAATGCTCAGGCCTCCTGGATGGGGAACCTGCTTTTGCAACTGGAACCACAAAGATAAAAGCAGATGAGATCTTGCTCTCAGCCTGAGGCACTCACAGGCAGTGTGTCTGTCTGAGACTTGGCAGTGCTGTTCCTGCAAGGATGCTCTCATGGCTTGCTTGAATGCAGCTGGTGTTCAAAGAAAAGTACAGTGCCTGACTCCTCACCTCATCTACCACCTTGAGGGGAGCAAAATACATTTTGTGATTATCATCTCTGGGGTGTTTAAAAGCAACTGTAATGTGAAATGGTCACTCTGATAAAATTGTTTGAAATAAACAAGTGGCACTTGTTCAGTCTTCTGGTTTCGGACCAGGGGATCTGATATGGCAACTGGTTCTTGTCACCCAGCAGTTCTCTTCTGGATGAGCTGGGCTTTGAAGCTGTTCTCCTAGAAGGGCATCCCTATAAGTAACAGCAGCCTTCTCTGTTCACACTGCAATTTAGTCATGCAAAGGTCCTACTAACACTGCCCTAACAGTTTTTCCTGTAGCTGTGTTTTTGCCTTGGTTCCTAGTAGGGTCAAAGTGTGCATCCCAGTGGCACTGCTGGTGAGGTTGGACCCCAGTGCTGCTGCAGTGCAGGAGCATGTGCATCCATGTGGCAAGTTGTGGGTGAGAGGGAAGAGGAAAAGTACTGTTCTGTGCACCATGGGGGGCTGGACATAAGGGGGTCCTCATGTTCCTTGCATCAGGGTATGTGATTGCTGGCTATGCCACAGGTATGGAGTCTCCAACCCTTCCACAAAATGAGCATCTTCCTGCTGCGTTTCACTGCTGATGTCTGGTAGCTGTAGCATGCAGAACACCACCAAAATTATCTCTCAAAGGCAGCTGAACTTCTCTTTTAGTCTGGTGCTGTGGCCCTGGTGTGATACCAGATGCAGGCCCTTGCTGCAAGGGTCTGGACTGCTCTAGCACTGGGTTGCCATGTGCCTCCTCTCCCTTCCAGCAGCAGAGCCTGGGGCACAAGCCTGTTCTTGTGTGCAGCTTGACCAGCAGCAGGAAATGAGATCTCAGATTCTCTGATCGAGATAGCCTCAGTGTGCAAACTCATGAGCTTTAATGCAAAAGTGGTGGTGGCGGGGGTGAGGGGGTGAGGTGTTTGGATAAATACCCAAAAGGGCAGATGCCTGTTTGCCGAGTGCTGTCCAAGCAAGCGGGTGCTTTGGAAGCCTCTTGGGCAGTGCTTATTTCCTATACTCAGAGATTAGAGATGCTTATTTATGAGTTCAAGAATCTTCCCATCACTCGGTGGTTTACTTTGTTTCCAGACTAGTCTGCCCTGAAGACCCAAGTGTTTTGAGAGCTGGGTTTTGGCTAAGACTGCTTGAACTCAGCCCCTCTCACCAACTGTTTCTTGGTTCTTTCAGATCTTCCCTGATCCCTCAGACTTTGACCGTTACTGTAAGCTGAAGGACCGCCTGCCCTCAATTGTGGTGGAGCCGACGGAGGATGATGTGGAGAGTGGTGAGCTGAGATGGCCACCCGAAGAGTTCCTCGTGCAGGAGGAGGAAGAGGAGGAGGAGGAAGAGGAGGAAGAAAACTGTGAAGACGCAACGAAGGACAACAAGGAGCAATAAATGGCATCTGAGGAAAGGCAAGGGACCGCACCCTTCTGAAGGAAGAGCCACACTTCTTTGAAAGTCTTTTTTGAAAAAAAAGACAAGTTCAATTTTGCACCTGCAAGATCTTAGTTTTTTTGTATTCTCTGTATTGAGAACTGAAGCCCTCGGTGTCACCAGACCTCCTGAGGAAGGAAGGAAGTAGCGCAGAGAAATGTTTGCTGTTCTCGAGATCACTATCTATATTTTTCCGAGGCGGAGGCAGCAGTGAAATTCCAAGCACATGGCAGAGGGTGACCATGCAAAGGATTTCTGGAGGGGGGAGCTTGGGGAGGGGGAAGAAAGTCAGATGCAGCAGTGTTCGGCTAGGAGCTGCCTCTGGCTAAAAGTGTGAGAACAGAGCTGTCATCTCTCAGATTTGCCTTTCTTACAGCTTCCATTTTGTGTCTCGGGGGTGGAAGGGTGTCTGTAGCGAAGCATGGCTAAATGCTTTACTGATGAGGGGCTGGTAGCTCTCCCAGGGTCCGCATCTCCTGGGGTAACGTGAGCATCCATAGGAGTAGTTGGTTTCTTGCTCTCGCTATTGAGCCTGTTTTCCAGCCACTTTTCCCAAAGCTGTTTTTCCCCCTTCTGTTTGCCTTTAGACTCTTCTGAACAGCTGTATTTGCAGGATAATGTTAGGCTGCTGCTTGTCATCTCTACTGTGAGGCCCTAGTTTATCTTGCAGGTGGTTAGTGTGAGGTAATGTGCATCGGATGTAAAGGTGCTTCTGTCTGCAGCAAGAGCTCACATAGGTTTGAACACTTTGGATTTTTCTCTCCTATTTGCTGAGGCTGCTGTGGTTGGTCTCATCTTGTACAGCACCCAAAGCCAGAGGCTGGGGATTATGCCTCCTTACCTTGGTGTCCTTGAGGCTGTAGGGTTTTGTGTCTCCAACTTGCTGGTCAATGGGTTCCTGAGAGCTGGAGAGGGGGATCTTCTCCAGCTTTGGACTGCAGGGCCTTCTTGGAGTCCTGGCATTTCAGGACAGGCTAGTAGGGGCACCTGTGGTGGGGTGTACTGCCAGACCTGCAGGTAATCCAAAGACGAAACACCAGATCTTGTGTGGATCACCATTGGGAGAGGGGGGCTTGGGAGAGGGTAAGCCCAGGCATCCTGAGACATTATGTAATTCTGTTTCATAGCAAGGGTGACACATTCATGGGTGTTCAAGGAAGGGCAGACTGGCTTGTGAAGTCTGTGGTTGTGTCCTCTTCACCATATCCTGCTCCAGGGAGAAGTCATCTGTCTCTGTTTGGGGAGGAGGCCAGTCTGCTGCCAGACAGGGTAACCTGCTGCTTTCCTGGAAAGTGATGATCTTGCAGCTTTGGGGACCAGCTTGGGAGCCAGTTGGTCTTGGGATAGGATGAGAACAGTTACCACCTAAACCAAATCTGGGGTCATGGAAGAGAAAAAGAAATGTCAAGGCCTTAACCAAACTTTCATAATAATCCCAATGCCACCCCCCTTTGCTTAGAACTGGTTCCATTTTTAAAATCTACTTGGACATGTGTGTATTTGTATTTTTAATACCTCATGAGTAGTTAAATGCTGGTGGGGGTTGGGAACTGCTTTTAACATATTGGCAGGATTGTTTTAGTCTTGTCTTGCTTGTGTTTAAACATAATGGCAATAACTTATCAGCTCTGCATAACTGTTTCAGACAGATAGGAGTTTAGAGACAAGTTAGCACAAAGCAGGAGAAATTCAGTGTTCCTACACTGCGACTGGTCTCTGGTCCAGTGGCGCAGACCTGGTTATACATGCTTCCTGCCTGTCTTGGTGGACAGTTGATCACCAAATGGACATGATGTGGTGATATCATTTTCTCTAGCGATGGATTCAGCTCTTGTATCTGTAACACTTGTTCTAGTCTCGCTGTCTTACTGGAATGAGCTTGTACACCTGCATACCAGCCAGTTGTCTTATTTCTAAGTGTTACTCTCTATTGGTCTCTACCGTCAGTACCACCAAGTCAAAGCTGTATATCAAAGATATTACCTTGTGGGCAGCAATGAGATGGCAATCCTTGGACTTCAGACCTGCTGTCTGCCCTAAAGACTTGTGTATTTCTGTCTGCATCCTTTTTTTGGAAGTATTGTGTATATTTCTATTTGTTGTTGAACGTATCTAAAGAACAAAGCACTCCAGTAAAACTCCTCCTATTGTATGATATACATTCTATATTTCTGTAATTCTTTTTGAGCCTCAGGGAGAAGCTAGCATTTTTTTCAAACTACATTTTTGTCACTGTGACAGTTGTAAATAAAGTTTGAAAATGCTTTCCAAACATACTGGCTTTGTTCTTACTGCCAAAGTGGGTTGGGATGGTCAGCCTTCCGGATAATGGCCAGTCCTTGTGTTTCAGGTTTGAGGTGTGCTGATTTGCAAGGCTAATGCAAATATCTGAAGAGACTAATGTCTATCAGTTGAAGCTGTTCTGTGAACCTGGAGGTGCTTGTTTCATGCATGTGGCTGACCTCAAGAGTGTGCCCTGTGGGATTGTGAGAGTAAATCAACTTGGAGTGAGGAGCAGCATCTTTGCCTTTGATTTTTCCTACAGTTGCTTATTGCTGTGTGGAAGGCTGCAGCGAAGTGGTGCTCCAATTTACACAATCCTGAATTTATATCTAGAATTACTACTCTGTAATCTGTGTCTAACCCCTTACCTAACCTTACAGAGCATGAAGTCATGGAGAACAGAGGCTATTCTTAGCTGCTCTTAGCACTAATGCAGTACCTGTGCATGTTCCCTGTGCAAGTGCTTATCCTCCACTGAGCAATAAGCATGGAGGAAAGTCTTGCTGTTCTGTTATGGTCTCAGTCTGCTTTGGCTGTTTTGGGTCTAGAAGTCAACTATTCTTGAGTGGTCAGTTGTGTCTTGATGGATACCGATGGTTGTGTGCTACAGCTCGCGGTGCTGTCAGAAGAAAGCCTGGAGGAAACTGCATTTTTGAGTGATTCTGAACTTGTCTGGTACCAAGGCAGTGTCCTGGGTGTAGAAATTTGACCATGCCAGGATTCAGTAATTCAAACTGTGTAGTTAATGGGATTAAATTTTCCACTAAAACCAGGTGATAAGAAGCAAATGCCCTGGAATACCCCAATCTTTCAGATACACGGAGAGAAGTTCCTGTGATTTGGCAAGTAACAGACTCTAATCTTACCTGTGCAAACAAGCTGGGCTGAGGCTAGAGTGTTATATTTACATGAGAATGATTTAAATACGCAAACTAATGACCCTCATTTAATGCTTGAACTGAGGGCATGCTCAGCATGAGCCCCACAGTTCAAAGATGCATTGTATCCTGCTCAACCTGTGTGGATGTTTTGTGCCATAGAAACAAATGCAACAATGAAGCTTGCCTCTCCTTTTCTTCAGTCAACCTCTAGCTAAGGTGCCTTGATTTCTTCCTCTCCTTTCTTTCTAGAAGCTGCTGCTGCATTTCCAAGATGAAGTGCTGATCTGAAATCAGTGTTAGTCCTGCCCCAGAATGTTTCTTATTAAAATACAGCCCTGGTGAGGGGAACTGCAAATGAATTGAACTTGTCTGCTGCTTCCATGGGCTTCACACAAACAGGTTTTTCAGGCTCATGTCAGAATGAAGCCACTCACTTGGTTTCCTGATGCATCTTGCCATTTTGGGGCCACACCAGAAGGGCTCACTCTGCCGGGGGGTCTGCCTTGTATCTGCCTGAAGCAGTGATGGTGGGAAGGGGGCTCTTTCCTGGTCCTTAGCTCCAGCTGTTCCAGTCAAACTGGAATTTGCATCACCAGCTTGCTGTGAATGGATGACCCCAAGTCATCCCAAGAACCTAATGGGTGGCAAAAGGATGTTTCTTTGCACATAGAGTAACATTTCTTGATCTCATTCAGAGATGAGGTATTTGTCATCCTCAAAGCTTTGCCCTGTAGTTGCAACTGATGACACAAGCTGTGTGCTGCTGCACTACCTAGTTCAGCCTGTGTTCACCATCCCAAATATTTGGTTTGTTTCTGGTGTGTACCCACTTCTGGTTGGCTTCATCAAAGCACAGTCACTTGAAACACACTGCACAGATGAACTTTTGGCATCTGTCTTTGCCTACATTTGGGTGCAGCAATGCAAAATTGTTGCTCTGCAGGAGTGCAAAGATAATTCACCATCAGCACTGCACATGGGGAGCAGCCATCCCCTGGACACAGGTTTGCTTAGTGCCTGTCAAAGTCCTGCTCTGGTGTAACCACATGCATCCTTATAATTGTGAGCAACAGGAGAACCAGCATCGCCTTCCAGCTGCTGGGTGAGGATAACCTGAGCTGCTTCCTTCCCATTTTGCCTCCTGCAGGAAGTTCTCAGCAGCTGAGGATGTGGATTTTCATCCCTGTGATGTTGATTTGCTTTGTTATGCTTTGCATAATCAAAAAAAATATCCCTCAACTACTAGCATAGTAACCTGGAAGAAAACAAGGGATGAGAGGAGCAATGGCCTGTAATGCATATGTTCTGAGCTCTCCAGAAGCAATCCTAGGCACCGAGCATCTCTACATAAACAAGAGGAATTACCATACCTAAATTCTTCTTTGAGGAGGAAAAACTGGGCTTTTCATTGTTCAAATGATGCCTTTTTGCTTATGTTTGGACAGAAAAGGAACGGTTTAAGGCAAGCAAAGAGCTGGACCTGGCAGAAGCACCACAGTGTTTAATTACACACCGGTCTGATGTCGCCATGGTTGGTAGGTGTGTGTGCTGTGTGTAAATGGATCTGTGTTTCCAGGAGCACATTGTGCTTGCTGCAAGGTTGTCACTGCTGTGTTTCAGTGTTTCCTGGTGAAAAGCTGGAACTAAAGGGTAAGGGCAGGTGGGTACCCCTGTGTGACCTGTTTAGGGTTTCTTTGCCTGGGTGTGTTACCATCCACCTTCAGAAAGGGCTGTGCAAGCACAGCTGGAAAGCAGCTCTGCTGAAGTAAGTGCCAACTGGTCATAGCAAAAAATTAAAGCTTGTGAGTGTTGTTTTTAGGAGGGGGAGGGAGGAGCTTTCAAGCCCAACACCTAGAGGGGAACAGGGTTCAGAGAAACCTGCTTTGCCCAGGGAATGCCTAGTACTGGTGGTAGCACCCTATGTGAATGCAGTGATGAGCAGAGGTGGGGAAGGGCACTGTGGGTGGCTGCTAGCTAGGGGTAGAAAGGGGAGGACAATGGGATGGGGTTGTAAGGTGACAGCAGGGGCTGTGCTGCTAAAGGTCTTTAGTAGCTCTGTGCTTTCATGACTGAAGGGCTGGACATGTGGCCAGGACATACCCCCAGATGCCTGGCTCCCTCCACAGCTCCTAACATTTTGCTTGGTGGAAGTTCATCTGGAGGAAGGGGTGAGTGGGGCTCAGCTTTGTACTGGTGCATTGACAGCCACGGCGTGAGCTAGAAGCCTGGGGTAGCTGCTTGTAATACCCTGGTGCAGTTTGGGTGCTAGAATTGGAGACCAACCAGCTGGGGAAGAGCTTGAGAGCCTGAAAATTTCAAGTACAGTGAGCGATAACACTTGCTAGTAAAACACCATCAACGGAATGACTTTGATGAGACTGGAGGACTGGTAAATTCACTAATGAGGCTCTGGTACCACCCCAGGAGACATGGGTCATCACTACTTGGGGTAGGTGGGAAGCCCTGGGAGATGAACCGCT
>NW_010301562.1:15295-23640 GCF_000700745.2 Antrostomus carolinensis
GTGGTCCCACCTTCTCCATAATGACTTTGAAAGGAGGATAAGTGGGCTCAAGGGAAGGGGAGTATTTTTTTGTTGTTGTTTCAACTTGGACTTTATCCTGTCAATGAAGAGGTCTTTCCTCCAACCCAAGTTATCAGCCCTGGGAGAGTTGTTTTGTGCTTTTTCCATGTTAAAACAAAAAACCTCAGCCCCATACTTGGGGTCAGAGACCCGTACTTTGCCCACCAAAGACAGCAAAGGTAGGACAAGAAGAGGGGGAGACAGCAGTGGCCGTTGGGCCAAGTAAGTAGAATCTGGAGGGTTGAACCCCTTTCTGCACCAGGCAGTGTTCACAACTAAGGCATAACAAAGTCAAACACACTATTTTGAGAGCCCTGAGGGGTGGGAAGACAGAGCGGGGAGGGAAGCCGCAAAGGAAACATGCATTGAGCACTTGTTCACTGCCAGAGCTGTAACCACACGGGGTTACCGTAGCAGCGACCATCAGCTTCATCTGATAAAAATAAGCAAGGAAGTCAAGTGTGCAAGAGGGAGAGGTTGTCAGAAGCCAAGCATGAAAATGTCACAGCAGCTTTGCTTTTAGTTATTTTCAATACTTCTTTATTCTGCCCTCAGCCAGCTCAGGACCCTGGGAATTTCCTGCTCCATCAGTGCCACAGTGTGTCTGGCACCTCTCTCCCAGGCATCCCAGCTACTTTTGTGGGCGCACACTGGTGTACATGATGTCCTGCCATACCTGCTGGGAGCCACATGCACCCAGCCTACAGCTCTGCTGCAAGCTGCAGAGATGGAGCAGCAGCCAGCACCTCAGCTCCCCAGCTTCTCTGGGCTTGCATCAGCTGATGCCTTTGGCTCTGGCCTGCAAAGGTGAGGATCAATACAAATCACCTGGGAATAAAATCCCAGAGTGGTCACCAACACATAACAGCCTGCTCCAGCTGTGCTCCATGCTGGGAGCAGGTCAGCTGTGGCTAGGAGATGACTTTCACCAGCTGTGCTGGGGGAGGAAAAGAGGATGGCTGTGTTACAGGGGTTTTAAATTCTTCCCTACAGGTTCTCTGTGCTCAGGAGCATGAGCCTGGCTCGTTACAATCAGCTCAACAAATATTTGCCAAGCACAAGCCTTCCTGAGTGGTGTTTTATGACTCTTTTCCACTGCGGTTGTTGCCAGTGCTGTGGCTGTCGTCTTCTTTGGATGCTGCCTGGGGGGGGTGAGGGCTGACCCCTGATTCAACAAGAGCCATGGTGGCATTTCCCCCCATTTAAAACGGTGTCTGCTTGGTGGCCAGAGTGGCAACATCCCTGTGTCCTGCAGGATGGAGGTGAGCTGGCTGAAGTTGGGTGGTTGGGGAAGCTGCAGTGGTGGAGCTGCTTGCTGTGCACCCTTGCAAACAGCCTCGGGTGGGGAAACCCTTTCCAGTGTGCTGAGAGGGCTGGGCATGTGTGTACGTGTATGTGTGTACATGTATATGCATGTATGTGCATGTGGGGCTTGCCTCTCAGCTCCTCCTGCTCTCTCCTGCCCTGGTGCCCACAGCTCACTTTACCCTCCACACAACCTTTTAAGTAATTGGCACATTCTGAGGTAGAATTGGTGGGTTTAATCCGGTAATGCTCTAGCTGATGGGATTTGGGATACCCTTGTGAGGAAGGGGGCAGGGGGGACTTTGGAGCAGAGGTTCATGTGTAAATGTGCTCTGACGATGGCACTGAGGGGAGGCTTTGTGGGGGCTTGTCAGTCCCCACCAGGCTCAGCTGATCCCTGCTGGGGTTATTATCCCCTGGGCCCAAGGACAAAGGGACTTTGTAGTGTTCGATCTCATGACCTGTCTATCTGTGTGGGATGCTCAGCTGAGCTGAAATGGGATTTGCCGAAATCTGCAGTGCTCAGATGCCAATTCCTGGCTGGCTCTGCTGTCGGTGCATGTATGTAGTAGAGGAGAGAGCCTGTAGTCATTCATATGGGGCAGATGAAACAGACTGTGTGCCACCATGCACCTCACCGGTGCTCCAGGACAAACACCCAGGCTTCTCCTGGCCCATTCCAGGGCCCTCCTGAGCTGCCCAGCAGGTTCCTGCTGCAGCGTGTTTCACAGGCTGCATCCTGCCCGTGCTCCTCTCCATGCAGCATCCTTTCTCGTTTTCCCCTGATTGCAGCCCAAGAGATTTCTCCAGGGCCTCCTCCTATCTCTGCCTTGCCTAATCTGAGCAGCTAAATCTCTGTTACTGACCTCTGTAAAATATGTTTGGCCACAGTTTGCATGACGTATAATATTTAACTTAAGTGAGTATTTAGTGCTTTATAGGGACTGGCCATCAGGGACTTTCCATACCTGTCTCTTCCAACAAACCTTAGACATCTGTCTACAGGGGTGGTTCCTGGTGTGATGAAACAGCAGTCAGTTTTGAAGAAACTGCTCAGAAGAAATCTCCAGAGCCACTGCTGTCAGGAGAGATAGTTTATTTGGCTGTTTCACCCAGGGAGCCAGCAAAAAGCTTCCAGTTGCAGACCCTGTGATGCCATCTCCCACCCTGGCACTTGGGCTAGTCACACTGAGCTGCCTCTGTCTTAATTAAACCTTGGGTGTCTAGCCTGAGATAATTGTTTAGTTTCCATCTGTACTCCATGGAAGGAAGTAAACACCTCCAGAAGGTGATTCATTTCAACAGTCTATCTGGAAAGAATGACTTCTTGGAGGTCCTCTGGCTCTTGCTAGCGAGAAGACCATAGAATCATAGCATGGGTTGGGTTGAAAGGGACCTTTAAAGCTCATCTAGTCCAACCTCACTGCAGTGAGCAGGGACACCTTCCACTAGATCAGGTTGCTCAGAGCCCCATCCAACCTTACCTTGAATGTTTCCAGAGATGGGGCTTCTACCACCTCTCTGGGCAACCTATGCCAGTGTCTCACCACCTTCACTGTGAAAAACAGATAATCACATAGTTTGTGTGCCCAACTCTCAGGCAACTGAAGCTGAATGAACTGAACCTCACCCTTAGTTTCTTTTGTGCTGTCACCTGGTTGGGTTTGTGCCTTCGTGTGTCAATGCCTTTGTTTCTATAGTGTAAATGCAAGATCTATACATCCATGCCCAGCCATTCTGCTTGTGCACAGCAGACTGAGTCAGCCCAAGCCCTGTAAAATTCATGTTCCTTGATCATCACCAAAAAACCCCAAACCAGCGGGCTGCTGGTGACATAAGGGGACACAACAGGGTGAAAAAAATCCAGAATGAGGAAAACACAGCAAGGGTGTGCAATGAAGGCTGTGGAGGCAGAAGGAGAGGTTGCAGGGGCAAAGCACGTGGAGCTCGTGCCACCTACATGATGTTTGCACTGGCTTACATTGAGGGAGGAGGAGGGGAGAGAGGAAGGCAGAATCAACCTCTGCCTCTCCGCCAGGTCCAGTTCAGGGACACATTCACTCCCACTCGTAACTGCTGGTGCTCACAGACATCCCATCGACTTCGATTGTGCTGAAAGGCAGGCATGCAGTGGAGCTGCTACCTGATGAAGGCAAGCTTACCCTAACTGTGGTCCGATAGCACAGGGCTCCCTTTAGCCTGGAAAAGGCGTGGTTTAAATAGTGTTGGTCTCCCTTGGGGAGAAATTAGTTTAAATTGTAATAAAAAAGGGTTTGTGAACTCTTTTTCTGAACCATCTAAACCTAAAATTAGCTAGAGAGGTTCACAAACCCTTGAACTTCTTGAGGCTCATCCTGCCTGCACTGAGTAGTTAGACTAAGAAGGTTAAATACACTCCCATCTTTTGGCTCCAGCCCAGCTTGGGGGCCTGATCCTGTATTTTCCCTTGTTCCTATATGTGTGGTTTACCTCACAGAGAAACGTCTGGCTGTAGGTGGGCCGTTATCTTTCTGTGTGCATCAGGGCTTCACCATAACAAATGGTAGACAAGCACAATCTGCTTATAAGGAATCACCTGAATCATTCTGGAAGAGTTGTTCTTTACTCTCTAATCTTTCATATTAAAATATTGTGGACTTAAGTATTTATCTGGAGCATTTTTCTGCTCCCATGCATGCTAGTCCAAATACTATCATTGTTGGCTCACCTGTGCAGGTTGGCTGGACTAGAGTCTTCCCATGACTTTCAAGGGGATGCTGATCTTTCAACCTCCTTTGCTGGGGTCTTGAAACCAGTCTGTCTCACCAGGGAAGAAGATATGGGGACCATCAGTGTGCTAGAGGAAACAGCAGCTTCCCCTGTCCCCCCATGAAACACAGGCTCCGTGACACCATTTGAGACGTTTCGTAGGCTGAACGCCAGTGAGCAGTGGTAAGTAATAGATTACCATTCACCCTTCATCTGGCTGCAGATGCAGTGGTACGTGGTAAAGTATGGGTCATAAAACGCTTTGTGAGCTGAGCAGATGAAAGCCACCATAAAAGCACGGTAGGAGAAGCTTCGTTAGCGCCAATGGTATTTTCACTTTGCATCTGTCGATGCCTGCCTAGCCATAACTAGAAAGAGAAGTGAGAAAATGATGCCTCTAAAGTTTTATTTTGTGTCTTGACTACTATTTATCACTCTATATAAAGATCCAGTCTGGAGCTACTTCAATATTTGAGTGTTTAAAATGAAGATGTGTGGAAGGGCTTGCAGGTTTAGGAGCTCTTTTCCTCTCTTGGCTGCCTCGATCCTCTGGCCAAAAGCAAGCCTTGGGAAATGACTGCAAAGCTTTGCCTGTGACCAAAACATAGTGGAGGACTGGCGTGAGGACTGGTTACCGACAGGAGCTGATAACAAGCTGACTTTGCTAATTACTGTTTTTAAAGTCCAAAGTCATTGGAAAAAATGAGTAAAGTTACATTTTGCACACCAACGACAAGAAGAAAGCGCACTGGAATGTCTGAGTCACCGCTCTAAGTACTCCTAATTATACAGAGATATAGATTTCATACTCTGCGTTACGTATTATGAATGTGTGGAGATGCTTGGAGAAGCCTGGGGGCTGTCATTAGGCATGTTGTTTACTAGAAGATTTGAGGCTGGCTGAGATGACCCAGTGGGCTGCAATTAGAAGGGGTTTGGGTTTTTGGGGGGTTTTTTTGTTGGGTATTTTTTTGGTTGTGGGTTTTTTTTTTTTTAGGTGATTTGATTTGTTTTACAGAAATTGGAGCAAAGTCTGAAACAAGCAAACTGAAATAGTAGGTAATGATTTTCTTCCAGCCCTGATGCATGGCACAGAAAACATGGGAGCATGGCTCACCCACCCAGCTCTTCCATGCAAACACACGCTCACACGTGATGTGCCTCCCACCCTCTGTCTGTATGGTGCCCGGCTCGAAACCTGCCATGGTGCTTGGTCCCTCAGGAGTTACTCTAACACAGATAACAATTTTGCTCTGTGTGTCTGTGGGCCAGCCCCTTGCTGGCAGCTTAAGTGGTGCATGGAAACCAAATGCTGGTCCAAACTTCCCAGACCAAACTGAGGTGATGGCACAATTCAGGGTATGGCTGGTCCCTGCTGGCAGTGAGCAAGGTGTGGTGGACCCAGGAAGGTCTGTCTGGTGTCCTGGTGCATCTGAGTGGTGCATGTGAGAGGCATGGCTGCCCCTGCAAGAGGATGCTACTCTGGTAGGTCTTGGACCATATCTGCCAGTCCTGGGCAGGTGCCTCAGGCACCCAAAGACATCTTAGAAGGCAGTAGGTACCTACCTACACAGGCTTCTGTGTACCTCCTTGGCCATCATGTGGGCTTCTGGGCAATCCCAGGGCAACAAGCATGCAAGGGATGCTACAAGCCAAGTTTCCAACAACGCATGTGGGTCAAGAGCTGGAGAGCCAGCACCAGTCTGCACAGAGAGATGTAAAGATGCCCTTCTGCCAAGTGACCTCCCCGGATGCTGGTCCTGAGGCCATGGGCAGAGTTCAATACCAAAGGAAGTGCCAGCCCTGTAATTGGTCACACTGATAGTGCTTTTCCTGGATTACCTTTGCACCCATGTGACTGAGCTTTCCCAACAAAGCATGCAAGCAATTAAAGAGCTGAGGCCTTATTAAAAAAAAAACAAAAAAACCCCCCAAACCCTCCCCCCCACAGAAGAGGGCTTGTGACAAGTAGCTGGTGTCTCCAGCACAATTAACTAATAAGCATAAGGCTTTGGAAAAATCCAGCATGGAAAAGGTTAGGAACTCAGTTGCATAATTCCTTTAATAAGCTCTTTTGTCATAAGCCATATCATAAACAGGCAGGAGTGGGGGCAGGAGAACGGGAAGGAGGAGGATGAGGAGGATGGAAGGCTCCTCATAGCCTCTGCAGGCTGAGGAGGCTGTAGTTCATTCGCTGGGTGGTGACTAACGTTGTTATCTGTTTTTTCCCTTCAAAGTGGTAATGTTTCATCTGTGGTTTGGCTTCTCTATCCTTTTGTTCAAAACATGTGTTTGTCTTCTCCTTGGCATCCCTTGTTGCCCCCCTCCCTTGAGATGGGATGGATGTGCAGGGCAGCTCCTGGGCTCCCTGAGAGTGAGGATCTGCAGCCCCACAGAGCAGGATGGGGGCAAGGCGGGGTATCTATCTGGGAGGAAAAAGGGCAGTTTATGAGTTTTGGACTCCAGGTTTATATCCCCTCCAGCAGAGCTGGCAGTGTCTGCAGCAAGGTCCTCAACCCCTCCTACTTCATTGCCACCAAAATTTCCCCAGCCCACAAGCAGATGTGTCAAGCAATGCCAGCATTGCATTGCAGCAAGGGTGTAGGTTTTCTATAACGTAACCTCCCACCAAAATAATGCTGGTTGGATGGACTGGTTTTCTGCTGGCTCAAGCTCCTAGGAAGCACAGCAGTGGGGACCCTGTGCCTCCCTGGCTCCTGGGACAGAGGGTGGCTGATAAATGGAGCTGCTAATTGCTGCAGGGAACTGAAGAGATGGGCAATTAGTCAGTTGTATGGTGGCCAAGGCCCATCAAACACCTTAGGTAAGCTAGTGTCACGGGTGCTTGGTTTAGTCCCCCTGGACCTGGCTTTCCACTACACCAGGGGCTTTTTTTAGAGCATTCATATTTTCCATCCTATGGCAGGGATGGTGCCAGCTCATTAGTGTCACTGTCACCCCAAGAGGGAGAGATGTGCTCAGGCATGGGGACAAGCAGGAGGGCTGGAGGTGCCTTGGCTGCACTCATGCTTTCCAACAAAGTCCTGGGAGAGCAAGGGGCAGGGGGAGGGCAGCATCACCTGGCAGTGATTGCACATGCAGGGATGTGCCCCTGCATGTAGGAACATCTCAGCCTCTTGTGTTTGCACACACATGTGTCTGCGCACGTGTATGCATGGATGTTCAGCTAGCTCGTTGTGAGTCAAGGTTTTCCCCGTGGTACACAGTGCTGGGAGGGTGTGTTAGCACGTGCATGTGGAGTCATTGGGTCTTCTTCACGCTCCCCAGCGTGTACCACAGCAAGGCTGGTCTGGTTTCTCCTGGGGAAAAAACCTAACCAACTTGAGTGACATAAATAATGACCTGAAACATAGACCTGACACAATTAAGCATAAAAAAAAAAAAAAAAAAAAAAATAGGAGCTTTCTGGTAATGGCACCCTGGGGCCTGGGTTGTTTTACGGTGGCAGGTCAGTTTCACAAGATGGACGAGGAGAGAAGGGGCTCCTCCCACAGCTCATGCCTACTTTTTCCCTTTTGGGAAGGCGTTGCTTTTATATTTTACATTTTACATCTGAACACTTTTCTCCCAGCTGCCACCCCAAGCTCTGAGCGTTTTGCTCTTCTCTTTGAGGGGGTCAGGGGAGGAGTCGAACTGTGAGCTGGGATGCAAAGATGCAAATTCAGCCTCAGCAATTCAGACAACACGGAAGGAGCCTCAGCTCCTCCTGCTTCCAGGGGGATAATTAATCCCCGGAGCTGGCTGCTGGCTGCTGTTTTGGGGAACCAGCTTACAGGTCAGGGACTAGAGCATTAAGGACCAGCTATTAGAGGCAACTGGGGGTACAGAAGGGGAGGAAGACTTTATTTTAAATGAGCATTTGAAGCTTGGGGCTGGAGCGGCTGCACTTGTGAGAAAGGAATGGAAGGGGGATCTAATTTTTAAATAAGCACTGTCCCACCTCTGAGTCATGCCACCTGCCCTGCACCCCCTGGTAACAGTCTTCTTACCATGATGCAGAAGGAAAAAAAAAAGAATAAAAAGAGAAGAGAACAGGGAAATTCTTGAGATTCTTTCCAATGGAAAAAATGTCTCCACTTATCACTCAGTGTCAACAGCAGCAGACACCTGTGTTTAAACACCCAATGATGAGTGGCAAGCCAAAAGGTAACCTAAAGCCTCTGCTTCTACCTCCTGACATGCACACAAGTGGGATGATGGACCTGGACACC